>NW_024425563.1:37973800-38039267 GCF_017311325.1 Ursus maritimus
GGGGGGGGGGAAATGACTGCTTTATATTAGGGAGATCTTCATTACATCTCATGAAAATCCTGTTTAATTTACACTAAATACATTTTATCTAAATTGAGCATTAGAAGAGCTTGTTAGCATCCACTACAGGATAATATGCCATCTCTGTGAATGAATCAGAGAGAGGAGCAATACAGAAACTTAGAGATATCAGAAAATAAAATCTTTCTTCATCATCCCACTGTAGCTTTCAAATTGCCCTGTCTAGAGCACGTCAGATGCCCTCAGTCTTAGGAATCTATTGTTTTTAGACTATACCTAACACAGTGCTCTCTATAAAATTATGACCCACTTTGCTATCCAGGGATTCAGCTTGAAAACGCTGCTTTTCTGGGTGCAACTGGAAAGAGTGGAAGGATAGGCATTTAAAAATCAGCATGATGTGAATATTCATAATAGGCTATTGAATGTTCTTTTCTTATTTGAGATAAAAAGATTTAAAAATATACCCCTTAATATTACATATGAACACTAACTGGCTGTCTGTAAAGTCTCCTGGAACCCTGAGAACACGTCTGAGTCAGGATACAGGGAAACCACTCTCCACCAGGTTCCTAATGAGGGACGCTTGGACTCAGATGAGGCTATTGTTACTGCATATATGTAAAATTAAGATGATAGAACAGGACATTAAAAGGTAATAATCGTATATGTGACCTCGATAATGAGAAGAGAGAGTTTTTTCACTTTGAATTAATGTTATATTTTATTGAATATACTTATTAGAAAATGTTAAATCAATATTTTAGATTAATTCCTGATTACGGTAAGGAAGACGATTAATTACCTTGGGGAACATACAGTGATTTTCTCAGTTCACCTGGAAAGCATTTATTAAATTATTACTTCAATGGACGACGGAGTAAATTTATGGCCAGGAAAAAATAGAATAAGAGTATTAACAGTATAGTTATAACATTAATGAAAATATAAATAGTATACTTTATTATAAAAGTAGTAACTGACATTGAATTTAGCAACTGTTATGTGCCTATTGGCAGAAAACAGAAGGGACTCCATAAATGCTTTTTCTTTTATGGATGAGGAAACTGAAGCTTCCAAAGATCATGAAGCTTGCTTAAGATCACATAGCTGATAAGTAGTAGAGACAGCACTTCACCCTGTGCTTGTCTCAATCCTCATCTCATTGCCATTTGAAGCACACATTGTTGTTTGCTCCATGGTCTCTGTCCTTGAAATGCTTACCACAACCATGGAGTCACTCACTTAGCCAGATTATCATTGAGCCTTTTAAGTAGCAGGAGTCTGAGCAATGTTCTCCTTTAAAAACCCAAGAGGTCATTCAAGCCCAGCCACGAGACTTCATAGTTCTATTTAGGGTCTTAATTCCAATCCCAGAGTCCCTGCAAGGCAAAGTTTTTTCTTCTCTCTTCTTTAGCTATGTTGTCTCCAATCTTTCTGCCCAGAGACGCACACAAATCCTACACCAGCTCCACTTCCCCCACAACTTCTCACACTCAAGCCCCCCCCCTTTTTTTAATCCTTTGTACTCACCTTCTCAATAGTCTATATTCATTTCCCTATTTACTCCTAAATTTTTTAACTCTTCTATTCCCAATACTTTTTCTCACTGTTGTTTCAAAGGCCTCCTTTCCAGCAAATATAGGGGAATGTTTTAGAATCTCATTCTCTTTGAATTCCTATCTTTTGTGGCCATCTCCTCAAAACTTCCCATTTCATTGATTGGTTCTCATGAGAATGCATTATCAGCATTATCCTGCTATGTTCTTCTCCTTCCTTGGTGATACCCCATTCTCCTCCTGGACCCCATATGTAAATGATCTTCAGAATTACATCCTCTATCTTGTTCTGTGTCTATATAGTAGCCCTAGCTGACTTCATCCCCTACCAGGACTGTAATCATCTCAGCAGATGATTCCCAAGCTCACTTCCCTAACTTCATCCTCTGTCCTAAGCATCAAGTCTGCATTTCTAACTGCCTTTAGAACATACCTAAATGATTTATCCAAACCATAAAACCAATGTGTTATAAATCTAACATGTTTACTCCATGAGAAAAACTTAAACCTACATGGCTTTGTATTTTTTGTCTCTCAACTAGGTTCAAATTTTGGAGTTGGTCACCTTTGACTCTCTTTTCATGAAGCATAAAGTTGCTAAGTCCTATAAATTCTATTTTCTCATTGTTTCTCTCTGCCTAGATTCCTTATGGATCTTTCCACCATCAGTATCTCCCTATCCAAATCTACTGAGCACGCCACTATTAGATAAATCTTTGTCACAGCCCCAATAACAATGTCAATCATAAACATTTAATGATCATCTACTCTGTACAATGAGCAACATTATCTTATCAGATTCTTACAACTCCTAAAAGTAGGCTCTAAAATTAAAAAAAAAAAAAATCCTCATTTTTTTTTTTTGTGAAAACAGACAGCAATGTTCTAAGAAATTCAGTCTTACTAAAGGAAATACATCGCATAAAGAACAAACAATGGATTTACATCAGGGTCCAGCAGACAACCAATACCCATGCTTCGAATCATCTGCCTGTCAAGAGCCATCAAGAACTCCTTTGCCTGCTTTCCTCGCCTGGCATTTCATGCCCCCATCAGCAAAGCCCCAGCACACCTTCCCAGCCTTGTTACTTACTATTCTCCTCCAAATAGCTTCTACTTCAATCAAACTCTAGAATCAGCATGCCTAGCACTCCCAGTTCATTGTAGCCTATAAGCTCTATTTAGTTTCTGTGCAAGATAATTCTCCTATTCAGATTCTACCCTTCTTTTAAGGCCAATCTTAGAAGCCCCCTCCTCCAGAAAACACTTCCTAGTTCTCGAGTTCAATCTCACTGTCCTCTGACTCTGTGCAATAGTAGGTTTATAACACTTAACAAATTTCTCCTTCTGTGTTTTATGTGGTCCTATGTCTGCCCTTCTCTTATCCTTCATTTAAATGTAAAGTTCTTGAGGTCATGGACAGACACTGACCTATCTGGGTGCTGCCCATAATACCTGTACCAAAGCCCCTTGCAAACTGTACACTAGACGATCAATGAAAGTTCTATTCAATTGAATGAGATCCTAGGGACTCTAGGATTTTGAAGCAAATGGGCAGTGGAGCTGGTTCCTGATTTTGTTTTAGCCTTTGTCCATAAAACAATTCTCTAATCTCTTTAAATCTCAATTATGATTCTACTATTTTTTAGCATTTCTTTTATCCTAAGAAGACCTTTCCTCAATGAATAGTTGGTCCATCACAGAGTAAAGGGACCAGCACTTTTATTCCAATGTACTGATGTCTCAAATAACCTTGAACTCTCAGTCTGCCATTGCAGGTCATACTCCTTTCCAATGCTATTAGTAAATCAAAGGGAAACCATTTTAAAGTGCTTATCTTTTAGGTTGTTCTCACTTTGATGAAAAAGGACACCATGATTTTTTAATAGTTATGCTCTGTGGTAAGCCAGTGTCCCCACTGAATTCTACTCAATACTTTTTTTTTTACAATTTAAGATCATTTATAATCTCTGTAATTCTGAATTAAGTATGTGAAGTATATTAAAATATCCCTTTCTTCTCTTACATAACATTAAAATGTTTTTCAAAAACAGTGCAGTGCATCTTTTACTAAAACAGTGCTTTCCCTAAATAGAAGTGAGGAATTTAATGATACTTCTATAGGATAATCTTTAGGCGACCTGGTTCTTGTGTAAGCAACGAACATATATACTAGTCCACTCATGGCAATTTTATGCAAACCTACTATGATAAATTCAGACGGTGTTCAAAATACTAATACTTTCTCAGGCTATTGCTGCTTGTACGGATTGATGGTCTATTTGACCCAGCATTCTTATTACTAACATCCACTACTAAATGGGTTGTTAGGATGATACTGACTTGTTAGTAAGTGAAAAAAGATGATCAAACAAATGTTACAATTTTTCCTTTTGTAATACCCTTGGGAAGATGGCTTTCCTTTCATAAAAGTGACTTTTCCTAAAGTATCACATTTTATATTTTCATTTCCTAATGCGGTTGAATTTATGAATACGATTCATCATTTCTAATCAATGAAATTGTGTTGTAGTTTGGCTAAATAGCAACTAAACTTTAAGTTTTCAGTCTCTGTGAAGGAAAAATCATCATTCTTGTAAGGAAAACATATTGATCAGTTGGGAGATTTTAGGAGATTAAAACTTATGCCACAATTTGACTGGGTATTATATCTTTGATAAGCTGTTCCAACATATCAATATAAGGGCATTATATTTTTAAATGACAGGGTTTCATTAATGTGAAAAAAGGGGAAGCAACTATTTGATGTCCTTAAGTGTTTCAATCTCTTTAACTATGAAATGAGGAAAACATCTGTTTCACTCGTCTGTTGCAAGAATGGTGAGTGATGTATCAGAACATTCTGTAACATACAGAGTTCTATAAAAATATTAATGCCACCTCTTTTTCAACTGTTCTGTACAGATAGAAGTTCATTACATTTAAACTTAGAGACATTAGTTTTTGTTTTTTTTAATTGCTACTTTCAAAGAGATCTTTACCTATTTTTTTGTCTGGACAGGAGTCAACACATATTTTCACAGACTTTTGCCTAATATTTATTGCTATCTTAAAAATTAAAAAAAAAATCTATAAGAACCAATTCCATAAAATGTAGATGTCAAGATGCCTAGAAGTAACTTCTATTAACTGGAAAGGTAAATCAAAAGTCACAAGATATGGTGGTCACAGCACAGGCTTTTAGTCAGATCCAGGTTCAAATTCTCCACCATTTACAAGCAGCATGACATCAGACAAGTTGCTTAATGACTTTAAACCTTAGGAAATACCTAGATCATAAGATCGTAGCAAGGATTTGTGTACAATATTTAGCCCAGTACATGCAATAAACTGTAACTACTATACAATTGTGTAAAGCGATGTATGTTTCCCAAAATCATTTTGTTTGTTTTTCAAAATACATCTGTCAGATACACGGGGCAGACAGAATATGCTGGAGACTTTCTGAACTTTATCTGTACTCTAGAATGCTGAACTCCAGACCTCTGTATTCCATACTTACAGAGCCTATCTATTCATTTGTGCTGTAGGCACAAACTCTGCAAGTTAAAGACCAATTCACGGTAATACTTTCATAAAACCTACACATATACCTCTAATATTTTTGTGATTGGCTCCATTGTTCTCTCAACTGGCCCACTTGGAATTTAAGGCATCAGACCTGACCCCAACATCTCACCCCATTATCAATCCTGCCAGTCACACGGACCTGCCCAATCTACCTCCTCAATATCCCTTAAATAACCTCCTTCCTTGTCATCTTACTGCTGTGGTATTAGTTCAGGTCTTCACTGTCCCTCCCCTGGCTTTCCAATTCCTCTTAACAACCTCCCTGTGCTGCTACCAGAACAATCTTTCTAAAACACACACTAACACTTTCCTAATTTGCTTGTCAGCTTCCACTAGTAAATAGGTTTAATAGTACATAATCTCCTGTCACTCTCTTCCCTACCTATGTTCCTTGTTCAAACTATACAGTTACTTGGATTTCTCCAAATACATCACACTGTTTCATGCCTCTGTGACTTCATACCTCCCTTACCCTCAACCTAGAATGCTCCTTCATCACTCCTCATTAACTCCATTTGTCTTTTAAAACTCAACTCAGGGCCTTTCTTTCTCCTTCATCAAGACTTTGCTGATCCCCCCCAGAATGTCTTAACTGCCTCTTTGGGCATCAGTAGCCCCCTATGCATTAGGTCTATTATGGAAGTCTGCATGTTTACTCCTCTGTATCCCTAAGTCATATGCCCTTTGAAAGAAGGTGTCAGGATTGCTGTTCTTGTTGTTCTGTTTCTAGCCAAGAGTATGATAAATCTAGGTTGAATTGGTTTATAAATGAAAGAAGGAAATAAGGATTAAAAAAAAATCACATTCATTTCTGTATGAATAAGCTGAGATCCATGAGTTTCTCAAATCCCAAGATAGGATATTTTCTGCACACTTCACTAAATGAACTATGGAAGATGATATTCTCCTGATGTGGTATAGTTTATTGCAATATTATCAGTTTGGCTACATCATGGGTCACATATCAAAGGAGGAACTAAAATACTGTTAATAACTCCAAGCATTCCCATCACTTAGCTTATACAGCAGAACAATACCAGTATAAAAGAAATAGACATCTTACAAAGTATCTTTTGGATACTATATTTGGAAATAAAAGGTAATATGATGGAAAAAATAGGAACTGTAATAAAAACTGAGTTAACAATGATTCTCCTTCCCCGTTCTGATGATCAAGCCTTTTTTTTATTTCCTTTGCATTTGGATAAGACTCCTTAATTTAGGAAACGCAAAGTGCCAAATATCCAATAATGAAAAAAAGCTGAATAATAGGAAAATATCCATTAACATACTGAATTCTTAATTTAATGCAGAACCTAGTGGTAAGCATATTTCTTAGGATTATTTCAGGTGGCTTAAGATTTAAAACACTATAAGTAGAATGAACACCTTCACACCACATAGGAGGTCTCTCTTCATTAAGAACATTTACCAAGAGTCTCATTTATAATCATGCACACTTGTCAATTTGTTGGTTCTTTTTCATCACTAGCATTATCTTAAAATCTTCATGAAAGAAACCTCCTTGAGCAACATCCTAAAAGTCTTCTTTGATCTTCTAATTAACTATGGTATCTTTTTCTATAGGATCTTAAATTCATCCATTTTCTTTTCAAAATGGTAGCAAACTGAAAAGTGAGAAATTGTACAATTTTATACTTACACTACTTATTAATAATGCAATTGTGTCTTACACATTGGACTGGTATGTAAGAACAAATTTTTCCCTAAGGTTTCCATTGCTTCACAGCTAAATGGAAAGTAGTTCATCTGGTTACTTCTGTTTTTCTGGTAGGTTTCTGAGATATAGCAAATGTTTCAAGGTAGTAAAATGATTAGTGTTCCTTTTGCAAGGCAAATCTTCCTTTTCAATCAAGGATAAAACTTTGGGAGCATAGCTTACCAACCAGATCATCTGGATCAATGCTAGCTTTCCTTGATACGGTAGACATCACAGCAAGATTCTTTTTACATCTAACAGGAATGTATATCAAAGTGCTTGCCAATCAGACAAATTATAGTGTTGGGGCATATGTTTACCTGTGAGAGTGAACTTGTGTGCATATCCTCTGTGCCCCAGCTCTTGACAGTCAAAAAATAACCAAGAGAACCTTTCAGGTACTGTTTGATTCCTAATTCATTCATTGTAAAATTTGGTGAGATTTCATGTTTTGGTACACTCCTAGTTTGTCTAAGGAAGGGCCTAGCCTCCTGTCTCTTTGTATGCTCCTTTTCTTAAATCCCTATTTGTTTACAGAGCAGAATTATGTTTAGGTTTATCCTAAAAAAACACTAAAATCCCTTATCTTGAGGATGAAGCTGGAAATAGAGGGGACAATGTGTTATAAAGTATCTGAATATTAATTTCACACACCAGTTCAAATCTTTAATTGATTGTTATATGGGACTCATGAACTTTGATCCAAGAGTCTCAACTGTGAAGTATATCTGAGAGACTGACAGGAGTCTTGATATATAACAAGAGTCAGTCTGACCTTATGGGAGATGGGATTTAAACTAATATATATATTAGTTTCAATGAAGACAAAGCAAAAATCCCAATAAACCCAATTCTCAATTATACTGGTCTCCAAAAAATTTTCTCTACAAAAATCCCATGCAGAAGTCAGCTTGTGGCTGAATCTATGCTGATGTCCTCAAGAACAATTAAATAAGACTCTAACTAAGGAATCCCCTAAATCTGCCTTGGGCTCAAGTAACATACAAAGTTGAAGAAATGTTAAATTCAGGTCTTAAAATTGCATGAGATTATTTAATATTAAAAGTCTAGAAGGACCCCATGCAGAATTAGACAATGTCAAGATCACTGTGTCAATCACTATTTGGTCAGAGAAAAGGAAAATTTTTCTCTATAATTATCACCAATGATATTAAAATTATTCATTGCGTGCATGTTCAAGTCACTTACTACTGTGGTTTCTAATATTCAGAAGACTTTGGAGGTAGCCTAGGATCTGGAGGAAAAGGACATAAATCGAAGGGCCTCTGAGTTATTTTATCCAGTGAGGTGATAATGGTGGGTAAGAAAGAAAATAATCAGAGAGAGAAGGTAAAAGGTCACCAAACAGGTAGTCAAAAGACTAGAATTCTGAAAAATGATGTGACCTTAGCTAAGGCACTTTAAACCTTTCGAATATTTATTTCCAACTCTTCAGTAAAAGGGAATTAGAACTCCTGGTTCTAGCAAATAGGGAAAGGTCACTGAAGAAACTCTCCTTCTAGTATGTATGCGTGCAGGGTAAAATGCAATTCACTAATTATGCCTGAGATTTATAAAAGAATGAGGAAAAAAAAAATCCCCAGATGGCAGGAGAGAAAAAGTTGAAAGCCAAAGTAGTAGCTCTAGAGTCTTAGGAATGGCTGTAGGTTGGTTATTTTACACTCCACGGGACAGAGTATGAGACCTTGGGCACTTGAGGAAGGGCAGTGGGCATGGAAATCTTGAATAAATCCCAGTCCCTCTGAGGGCTGCAATCTTAGTTAAGGTAGGATTCAAATAATCTCAGGTCTACAGCTAGAGAGAAGTCAAGGAAGCAGTGCTCTAACCTGGATTCCAATAGAAAATAGCATTTAGGGAGAATTTTCAAATCTAGTTTTGTTTGGAGTACAAATGGACGCTAGACATGTGGTGCAGAAAAACCCCAAGGCCAGAAATCAACAGTGGTGACAACAAAAATATCCCTTAAGTTGTGCTTTCCCATGCCTGTAGCAGAAATTCAAGCAAAATTGCTATGAAGGACTCTTCTACCCACCCAGATCTTGTAGTAACCCCATAGAGAAAAGCCAATACACATTCAAAATTTCCAAAATCCCAAAGGAAGTAATCTATCAGCAGACAAGAAAACCGATTAACACTCCAAGTTCTCAAATTTTAGATCCATAATTTTTATGAGACAGTTATGGGTAGAATTGTGTCCCCTCCACTGACCCCTCAGTATTCGTACATTAAAGTCCTAACTCCCAGTACCTCAGAATGTGATCTTATTTGGAAACAGTTATTGCAGAAGTAACCAGTTAACAGGCCTTACTGAAAAGGGTGGGCTCTTAATCCAGTATGACTGGTTTCCTTATAAAAGGGGAGCTTTGGACAGAGACACAAACACAAAGAACACCACGTGAACACAAATGCAAAGACTGAGAAATGCCAAAAATGTCCAGCAAACCATGAGCAGTAAGGACAGGCCTGTGGCAGAGCCTCCAGTCACATCTCTCAGGAGGAACCAACCCTGCTGATACCTTGATTTTCAATTTCTAGCCTCCCAAACTGCAAGACAATACATTTCCATGTTTACGCCACCCAGTTGGTGGTACTTTATTATAAAAGCCCTAGCAAACGACGATAGAGATGTCAAGTATGCTCAAAATAACTGAAGAGATATAAGAAAGTAAAGACTTCATGGGAATAAGACATTGTGAAAAAAAAAAAAAGATGGTCTAAAAGAAACACATACAGATATTACCAATTAAAATTTCCATGATCAGGTTAACATGTCAGACACAGCCAAATAAATAACAATATATAACTGAGGATACCCAGAATGCAGAACAGAGAAATGAAGAGATTATAATTTGAAGATTAAAGGACACAAAGGATAAGATAAGAAAGCCAAATGCCTAGCCGAATAGAATACACGGGGGGCGGGGGGGGGGGATAGAGAAAATGGAGGATATCACTTGAGTCAACAGTGAACAAGAATTTGATGAAAAATTTCTCCAGTTCAGGAAGCTCAACTGATGCCAAACAAAGTAAATAAAAATAAATTCACAACAGTGTAATTATAAATGAAACCTCAGGAAATCTAAAAGCAGCTAAAGAGAAAGAATCAATTACTTAAAAGGAGTAACAATTAGACTGGCAGCTGTCTTAATGGAAAAGGAGAGCAGATAAGAAGTATCTTTAACGCTAGTTACTCAAAATTAGAGTTATGTATGCAGTAGACTGAAGATTGTAGTTCTGGAAAAATAAAATTGAACACAGAATCAAAGAGCAGAATGAAAGAAGCAATTAGGAACAAAGGAATTGAAAGCACTGCAAATAACTCTAAATTCAACTATAAAACAAATTAGATAGAACACCATTGGTGATTGCCTATAATTCACCCTAAGAATAGTGACTCTGAGGATGTTAAAAACCCAATAGGTGGGTGTATTCAGTGTCAAAACTCAACTCACCCCATGGTACACTTAACATGTGTATATTTTATTTCATATAAATTATAGCCCAGAAGTTGATTTTTAAAGCTAATGAAACTAAAATGCTATATAATAATAGGTTAGATAAAGACCACTGATTACACTTAAGAATTCTAACATATTAATATTGTTCTAGAGGAGAATAGGGATGATAATCAACTTTGGATTTTACCAAGGCAAGAATGGATGTTGAACTTTTAAATATTAAAAAAAAAAAGGCAATTGTGGACGTTGCTGCTATAAACATTGGGGTGCCCATGTCTCTTCAAATCACTATGTTTGTATCCTTTGGATAAATACTTAGTAGTGCAATTACTGGGTCATAGGGCAGCTCTATTTTTAACTTTTTGGGGAAACTCCATGCTGTTTTCCAGAGTGACTGTACCAGTTTGCATTCCCACCAACAGTGTAAGAGGGTTCCCCTTTCTCCGCATCCTCCCCAACATCTGTTGTTTCCTGAGTTATTAATTTTAGCTATTAGGTGCGAAGCGGTATCTCATTTTGGTTTTGTTTTCTATTTCCCTGATGCCAAGTGATGTGGTGCATTTTGTCATTTGTCTGTTGGCCACTTGTATGTCTTCTTCGGAGAAATGTCTGCTCATGTCTTCTGCCTATTTCTCAACCAGATTATTTGTTCTTTGGGTGTTGAGTTTGATAAGTTCTTTATGGATTTTGGATACCGACCCTTTATCTGATAAGACATTTGCAAATATGTCCTCCCATTCTGTAGGTTGCCTTTTCATTTTGTTGACTATTTCCTTTGCTGCACAGAAGCTTTTTATCTTAAAGTCATCCCAATAGTTCATTTTTGTTTTGTTTTCCTTGCCTTTAGAGACCTGTCTAGCAAGAAGTTGCTGTGGCCAAGGTCACAGAGGTTGTTGCCTATCTTCTCCTCTAGGATTTTGATGGATTCCTGTCTCACATTTATGTCTTTCACCCATTTTGAATTTATTTTTGCGTATGGTGTAAGAAACTGGCCCAGTTATGTTCTTCTGCACATGGCTGTCCAATTTTCCCAACACCATTTGTTGAAGAGACTGTCTTTTCTTTTTCCCACTGGGTACTTTCCTGCTTCATCAAAGATTGGTTGACCATGGAGTTGAGGGTCCATTTCTGCACTCTCTATTCTGTTCCATTGATCTATGTTTCTGTCTTTGTGCCAGTACGATACTGTCTTGATGACTACAGCTTTGTAATACAGCTTAAAGTCAAAATTGTGATGCCTCCAGCTTTGGTTTTCTTTTTCAATGTTTGGTTATTCAGAATCTTTTGTGGTTCCATACAAATTTTAGGATTGTTTGTTCTCGTTCTGTGAAAAATGTTGATGTTATTTTGAGAGGGATTGCACTGAATGTGTAGATTGCTTTGGGTAGCATAGACACTTTAATAATATTTGTTCTTCTAATCCATGAGCATGGAATGTTTTTCCATTTGTGTCTTCCTCAATTTCTTTCATAACATTTTTATTGTTCTTAGAGTATAGATCCTTTACCTCTTTGCTTAGGTTTATTCTTAGGTATCTTATGGCTTTTGGTGCCCTTGTAAATGGGATCAATTCCATGATTTCACTTTCTTCTACCTCATTATTAATGAATAGAAATGCAACTGACTTCTGTGCATTGACAGATGAATGGATAAAGAAGATGCGGTCTCTCTCTCTCTCTCTCTCTCTATATATATATATAATGGAATATTACTCAGCCTTCAAAAAGAATGAAATCTTGCCATTTACAATGACATGGATGGAGCCAGAGGGCATTATGCTAAGTGAAATAAGTCAGAGAAAGACAAATACCGTATGATTTCACTTCTATGTGGAATTTAAGAAGAAAAACAGGTGAACGTAGGGGAAGGGAGGGAAAAGTAAAGTAAGAGGAAATCAGAGATGGAGACAAACCATAAGAGACTCTTAACTATAGGGAAAAAACTGAGGATTTCTGGAAAGGAGGTGGGTGAGGGGATGGGGTACTGGGGTGATGGGCATTAAGGAGAGCACTTGAAGTAGTGAGCACTGGGTGTTGTATGCAACTGATAAATCACTGAATTCTACCTCTGAAAGTAGTAATACAGTGTATGTCAATTAAATTGAAATTAAATTTAAAGAGTTTTTTTTTTTTAAAGGAAAAGAATGTAACCCCATAGAATACAGGGACAATGTTTTCTTCATACCTCCTTTGGTGTGACTGTAAAAGTGTAACACAAGCATAGACATTATTAAGCCATACCCGGTTATAAGGAGTCATGTACAAATTTAGGGGCTCTAGCACAAAATCATTTTGGAAGGAAGGAGCACGGAGTTGTTGAAATGGGAATAATGAGATAACTCCACAAAGTTTTTGTTAGGTTATTTAAATGAAAACAAAAAATTAAACAAACAAAAAATAGAGGGCCATGGAGACCCTCAAGGATATGTCTTCAGGTCAGAACTTGAGGGATTTTTCCAGATAATGAAATAGAATTTCCAAATGGTTAGACATTTCATGGTACATAGAAATTAATGAGATACAGTAGGGCTGAAATAGTGGCATGGGTACAGATGGTATAAAAGGAGTCAGACTTAGAGAATGTATAGGATCCCGTAAACAAAATGAGTTATAATAGATCATGGTTCATAGATGAATGATTTCAAGACTTTAGAGAAGTGGAGAACCTTTGTAAATTTCTAGGTCAGGCACTTTATTTAATAGATGAAGACAGTGGGGTCTAGAGAGGCTAGTGATTCATGCCACAACATTTGTATTCCTGAACAATCAACTGCTACCATACTCTTTCTTCCAAGAGTAATTACATTTTTCATATCAGAGACAAAGATTTATGTAGCACCTTGAAAAATGCCTTTTAAAAATGTGCTATTCAGGACAATTATTTCAGTTAAGGTAGCTAATTGGGTACTTAAAGTAGTTAGTGTATTTGCATGCTTAATTAACTATAATTTATTTAAAAGTACTCTAATATCAAATTACTGGGGGATGCATTTGAGGCTTAACTTATTCTTTAAAAAAATTTTATTTTCATCCATATCTTTAGCAGTCCAAAGTAAAACTAAAATTTTATTCCATTAAAGGAAAATTATCAAGTGGAACTAAAAGCACAAAATGCAAAAAAATGAATAGGGATAAAATGCTGAAACTAAAATAAAAACAGATTAAAAACCCATTCAAGGATTACAAGAAAAACAATTTAATCCAAGCAAGGGTAATTTGCAAATAAAACAGTAGTGGCAGTGTGGTATGGTGGAAAGTGCTGCAGACTAAGTGAGACTATACGTGGATTTTAGTAGTACCTTATCATTGACAACTTAATGTCTCTTGACTTAACTATTCTCATCTGCACAATGGGTTTATGTGGCTAACTTCTAATGCTAAAGTTCTAAGTTTCTAATGGACCAGATTTAATTAAAAGAAAGCAATTTTTTATCGGGACCAGTTTTATCACCTGATTTGGATCTTCATACAATGAATTCTGATGGCCCCGGTTTATGGTAGCAAGGGTTTATTGCTAGTGCCTAAGTTATTCTCTGCAGATCTAGGGAAAACAATTGTTAAAGTATGCACACAGCTGCAATTGACAGATATGTATTTGCATGTATTCACTTTACCAAGTTGAAAGGGAGGGAAAGCTGAAGCATTATCCTCCTGTTAAATAAAACGAATCCTGGAAGGAAGTGTTTTGTTCATTGTCATTATTACCCTATACCCAGATCCTTAATGTCTCTGGAATTGTTTCTTTTCTCCCCACTACTATTGCCAGTGTCTTAAGTCTAGCCCCAGGTGTTTTTACCTGGAGAAAACAGCTTCCTATGTTTTGTCTTGTAGTCTCTGACAACTCCACTCCCACAATCTATTAGAAGGATCACAGCATATATAAATAAGGTCGTGTTAAAATTTTTTGGTGGCTGCTCGACACTTCCAAGTAGAGTCCACAATCTTCAGCAATACACAAAGCTTTTAAAGATTTGATCTATGCCAATTTTTCCAGAATCATCTTCCTACTCCCATTATCAACAAATCAGTGTTCCATCCATCCCAAATGAGTTTATGCTAGAGCCCTTAATCTTGCACTTACTGCTTTCTCTGCCTGCCTGACAGTCCCTATTTTTACCCCACTCGGTGTACTTCTTTTCTGCTTGGTTCATTCTTAGCCTTCCCCAATTCCCCGTCCTTTAGGTAAGATGTCCAGAACTCTGTGTAGATAATTATGGGACCATGCACACTATAGTCATTTACTTTGGGGGAAATTTTTTTTTTTTCCTTGGGAAACTTGTGCAAAATGGCAGCATTGGAATATCCTGAACTCACATCATCCCAGGGACACTCCAAATTTACAGTATACATGGATCACTTTCCTCTGAAAAATATCTGAAAACTAGATGAGCTGTTTCTCCACAGCAAAGCATAGAAAGACCACATCAATACAGGTAGCAGAGGCAGAGATATGGTCTCACCAAAAACCCAACCCCCAGCACAGCAACACACAACTGGGAGAGATCGCACCAGTCCAGCACCTCTCCCAGAAGAGGCAGGGAGGCACCCCTACTTCTGGGATTTCCACAAAGAAGACAAGCCCCCAAAACACCTGGCTTGGAAAAACAATGAAGCAGATGTCCAAGAGACCCAAAGTGCTATAGGAAACTAAGATTCCCCTTTAACAAGCTTACATATGGTCTCACTCATCCCAAGACAGAAAGAAAATAGCAGTTTAAAAAAGCGCCTAAACTACATGGGAAGGAGACTTAATTGGTAATCTAAAAACATCCGCTGCAAGGGCAGAGGACAGTTGAAACTCTCCCCTGTGACATAGGCTCTGGGAGACGCCAATTTTGTACTTTCCACCTACCCTGCTAGCACAAGTAGGTGAGCTCCAACATGGCACTATTTTACCACCTTGCTAAGACAGGTTGGGGTGAGAAGTCACAGCACTATCTTGCTGAAGGCAGAAAGCACAGGGAGTTGGGACACTCACTCCCTAGCTGGGGCTGGTGAGTGCAAAAAGTCATGGCATTCCCCACTTCTAGCCTAAATTCACTCATAGGGTACTCTTCTATTGCATTCCTGTAGCCCCGGGACATGTATAACAAGACATTTTCCCTTGGAAGCCAGTGAGCCTATCCCACCCCCTACACTTTCTGGCTGTCTAAATAAAGCCAGCTGGTACTTGTAATCCATATAAGGGATGCCCCTTGATCACCTGGCCCTGGTGGCCAAGTAGGCTGGCATTCCTGAGCTTCATGGGAAAATATAATTGGAAAGACATTTCATGGCAAGCCACCACCCACAAGTTCCAACATAACCATGGTCTTCCTGTGAAAAAAGTGCCACTGACCTAGCCTGGAGCTTCAGCCTAACAGTCAGATGTCAGGTTTCCCATGTATCTAGAGACTAAGGAGGTACTCCCAGGAAATACAAGCAGGGAGATACCATCCTTGTATACCCCTTGACCTTGTTACAGCTTGACAAGACCTCTCAGAAAGAAGCTTATGTACTCATGTGGACTTCCATTTTTTTAACTGTCACTGAGGGGACACCTCCCAATCTCCTGGTCCAGAGGCTAGCCAGGATTAGGAGTACAGCCCCACAGGACTATATATACTTGTGTATTTTAAAAGGTGCTGCCTGAATGTCTGGCTTCCAATCAGACTGAAAGTAGGTAATAAATGAACTTCCTCCCCTTAGAACACTATCTGATCTTAGCACACCCTCAATAATGGGATATATTAAAAATAAGTCAGGCAGTTTAGACAATCACAAAATTCTGAGAGACAACCAAGAGCTAAGGCAAGTCTGAACAAGAAGTTTTATCACCTACACAGGCCACTCCTTCAAGAGGGAGAGGTAGCTACCTTACCTAATATATAGAAACTAGCAGAGTCCAGAAAAATGAGGAAACAGGGAAATATGTTCCAAATGAAAGAACAAGAGAAAACCTCAGAAAGGACCTTAACAATACAGAGACAAGCAATCAACCTGATAAAGAATTCCAAATAATGGTCATAAAGATGCTCATCAAAACTAGAAGAAGAATGAATGAACACAGTGAGAACTTCAAAAAAGAGACAGAAAACATAGAAATGTATTAAACGGAAGTCAGAGAGCTAAAGAATATAACTGAAGTGAAAAATACACTAGAGAGTTTTAATAGCAGATTGGATGAAGCAGAAGAATCGATCTTGAGCTGGAAGACAAGGCAATGGAACACCTCAGGCAGAGCAACAGAAAGAGAAATAAATTTAACATGAAGGTAAGATAACAGACAACATCAAACAAAACAACATACTTATTGTAGGGATCCCCAGGGAGAGAAATAATGGCTGAAAGACTTCCCTAACTCAGGGAAGGAAAGAGACATCCAGCTCAGGAAGCCCAGAGGGTTCCAAATATGATGAACACAGAGATCCATACCAAGACACATTATAATTAAGATGTCCGAAGTTAAAGAGAATCTTAAGCATAGCAAGAGAAAAACTATTACATATAAGGGAAACCTCATTAGGCTATCCACAGATTTCTCAGCGAAACTTTGAGGCCAGAAGGGAGCAGCTTAACATGTATTCAAAATGCTGGAAGAAAACCCCACAAAAACAAAAACACTTCTAACCAAGAATACTCTACCTGACAAGATTACCATAGAAAATTGAAGAAGAGAGAGTTTTCCAGATAAGCAAAAGCAAAAGGAGTCCATCATTACTAAACCAGCCTTACAAGAAATGTTAAAGGGATTTCATTAAGCTGAAAAGAAAAGCACTATTTGACAAGAAGACATACGAAAGTAAAAATCTCACTGGAAAAAGGTAAGTATATAGCAAAGGTAGTGGATCAATAGCTTATAAAGCTATTATGAAGGTTAAAAGAAAAAATATTAAAACCATAAAAATTAGTTAAGGGATACATAACATGAATTGTATAATGTGACGCCAAAAACAAATCGTAGGGGGCAGAGTCAAAACAGAGTTTAGGAATGTGTTTAAGTTGCCATCAACTTAAAATAGACTGTTAAAGCCAGAAAACAATTAATAAAATGTCAGTAAGTACATACCTATCGCTGATTAATTATTTTAGTGTAAATGGACTAAACTGTCCAAAAGACAGAGTGGCTAAATGGATAAAATAAGATACATTTATATATTGTTTATGAGACTTACTTCAGAAGTAAGAACAGACATGGTAAAATGATGGGAAAAAATATGCCATGTAAATAGCAACCAAAAGATAGAGGGTATGGGTAAAGTCATATCAGACAAAATGGGAGAAAAAAAAAAGTAATAAAAGAAAAAGAAGAACATTACATAATGATAAAGGAATCAGTCCAACAAGAAGACAATTTACAAATATATATGTACCCAACATAGAAGTGCCAAAATATATAAAGCAAATATTAACAGATGTAAAGAAAAAAACTGACAAATTTACAGTAATAGTGGAGGACTTTAACACCCTACTTACATCAGTGGCTAGAGCACTCAATAACAAAACATCAGACTTAACACAATAAACAAGATGAACTTAATAGGTTATGTACAAAACATTCCATCCTAAAGCATAATACACATTATTCAAGTGCACACAAAACCTTCTCCAGGATAAATCACACATTGGACCACAAAACAAGTCTCAATAAATTTGAGAAAATTAAAACCCTATCAAGCATCTTTTTCTGACCATGATGGTGCATAACCAGAAATCTATTACAAAAAGAAAACTGGAAAAATTACCAATATGTGGAGATTAAACAACATATTATTGAACAACTACTGGGTCATAGAAGAAATCAGAGGAGAAATCAAAAAATACCTAGAGGCAAACGAAAGCAGAAATAGGATATACCAATCTAACTAAAAATGTGCAGAGGATCTGAAGAGACATTTTCCCAAAGACCTACAAATGGCCCACAGTCACATAAGAAAATGCTCAACATCGCTGTCAGGGAACTGTACATCAAAATCGAAATGAGACATTGCCTCACACCTGTCACAATGGCTATTATCAAAAAGATAAAAAGTTTAAGTGTTCGGTAGGAATTTGGAAAAAAGGAAATCTTTGTGCACTGTCAGTGGGAATGCAAATTGGCGCAACCATTATGGAAAACAGCATGAAGTTTCCTCGAAAAATATGATCTGGCAATTATAGTTCTGGGTATCTATTCAAAGAAAATGAAAACACTAATTTGAAAAGATATGTAAACACCCATGTTCATTGCAGTATTATTTACAACAGTGAAGATATAGAAACAACTAAAGTATTTATCAATGAATAAAGGGATAAAGAATATGTGGTATATACACACACAATGAAATACAACTCAGCCACAAAAAAGAAGGAAATCTTGTTATTTGCAACAACATAAATGGACATTGAGAATATTATGCTAAGTGAAATAAGTCAGGCAGAAAGGCAAATACTGCATGATTTTGTTAATATGTGGAATCTGGAAAACAAACCGAAACAAAACAAAATCCAGACTCATGGATAAGGAGAACAGATTGGTTGGTGGTTGCCGAAGCAGAGGGAGTTTTGGGGTGGGGAGATATGATGCAAAATGGACAAAAGGGATCAAGAAATTTCCAGTTTTAAAATAAGTCATGTGGATGTAATGTACACAATGGGGGAATGTAGTCAGTAATTATGTATTAATTTGTATGGTAACAAATGGTAACTAGACTTGTGGTGATCATTTTACAATGTATAAAAATGTCAAATCACTATGTTGTACATCTAAAACTAATATTGTACATCAATTATACCTCAAAAAAATTCTTCATTGGATTGTAAACTCTTTGAAGACAATGCCTTCATCATTAGTGTTCCCTGTATCTACTACCAGTTTTATCTAAAAGATGGTCTATATTTTGTGATTGTATTTTGTCACAAGATAAAATAATCTCTTCAAACACAAACCCTTCATGTAAGATTCTAACTACTCAGATTTAAATCTTTATACCTTTCTGCAACTTTGAAAATTATAGAATATATTTATGAATGAGTCTATAGGAATTAATGAAAAGAAAAATCTAGAATTTAGATGGAAAGCATATTTTCTGCAAATAGGGCTTTTAATGAAAACTAAATGCCATTTCCAGAAAACCATTTAATGATAAATGAAATTAATTTGTCAGTAGCCATTATTATTATTAAGTTACTGTATAGCTTTCACTAACGAGGATATATTTTTGTTTCATTTTAAATGTAACAATACCTATAAGAAAAGCTAGTTGTGAATAGCAGAGAACAATGCCTGAGAGTTTAAGATCAAGAAGAGAGGGTATGATTTAAGACATCAGTTGTTCTATTGATTATTATTGACACTGTGTTACATGTTGTCTTGACACCCTATAGGGCAAGTAAAAGTATTTTCTCTATTTCACATATGAAAAAACTAAGATACAGAAGGGTTAACTGCCGAAAGCCATAGCTAGTAAGTAGCGGATCCGGCAACAGTCTCAATACAGTCTGACTTCAGATGTTTTCCATCACACGGCTTTTAAATTTTAACAAATACAAAGGACTAGCTACCTCATGAAGTTGTTGCCAGAATGAAGTTAATACCTGTAGTAGATGGCATTATTGGTCCTAATTCTTTAGCTTTTCCTATCTTCATGGTCCTTACCATGACTTCTTAATTCCTTCTTCTAAAAGAGTTATTTTCTACCCTATCACTTGGAGTGGACCATATGACCTGCTTTGGCCAATGAAATTGCGCCAAAGTAATGGTGTGATGATATGTTTACACTCGACCACTGCCATGGAAAGAACATGCCTAGGGTATCCACTGCTCCCAGGAGAAAGATGGAGATGTTAGTGAGCTGTCCAGGTGGACTAGCCTACAACAGCCAACTCCAGCTGTTCTTTGGATGTATGAGCTAAATAAATGCCAATTTTTGTATACCTTTAAGATTTTGTCAATGTGTTCTACACAGCAACACAGAATACACTATCTATAAAAGTACTCACTCCAGTGGCTCAAATATGGAAAATTTCTACAGAGATTAGCTATCATACTATGCTGCCTCTTTATTTTCATAGTTACGTTGAAAATAATTCCACGAGGATAGAACTTTTCTTTTTAATTATGGGTTAAGAGAACAAAGGGTACAGCTTTTTTACTAGACTATAAACTCCTTGAGGGAAAGACAGTGCCCAAAGGAAGGGTCAATAAATATTTGATGAAAGGACCATTTTTTTTCTCCTCTCAAATCAAATTGTTCCAGGGCTAAACTACTATTTGATATTAACAAGACAAGTACTTTGGAAATGGTTTAGCCACATTCCGCAACACTCCCATAGTTTCTACAGAACTTTTACATTAAATCTATTATAATGAGTATGCTTAATAATTGAACCACCTTCAAAAATTAAATTCCCAAAGGAAATCAACTTCAGGGTTTTAATTTGCTACTGAAATAATAACTTGTTGCAAAGAACTAAATCACTATGGGAGGAATCCATCATACTGCCACCAGTTACAAGCAAAACAGATACGCCACGGCCTGCTCCAGTTAAGAATCTCAAACTCCTTCCCCAATCATAAGTCCTTTCCCTTGATCTTTGGCCCTTCTTCTAACTTCTAGTTTGGCTTAAAGATGAATCACGTGAAGAGTGAAGTTTTAAGAGTTGCTGTTGGGTGCTGCCATGCCTATGTACCAACAAAGAATTAGTGTTACTCAAAGTCCTTCCCAATATCAGGATCTTCATTCCCTACTCAAATGTTTAACAAAATGGATAAATTTGATAATCATCATGTCATATATTTAATGATAAAGATTTAAGAATGAAGTATAAAAGATTCTTCTAGACCACTGATTTCAGTTTCCCTTCCCCTCTATTTTAAGATATGTTCAATTCTGTGTAACTATTTATAAAATGTGCATTTCTAATGTGCTTGGATATTTTTAAAGTAAATATTAAGTTACTTAAAGTATCAATGGGAATTTTTAAATGATTAATTTTTTCCCCTAGGAAAACCATGTAAGCATCTAGTTTTCTTTACAAATTTCAATAGTCATCTATAATTATGGGTTATTTTCTGATTTTTATCCTGAAGAAGATGGTCCTTTCTGTGAGAACTTATAAGACTGAACTACTTGATGCCAAGAATTAGAGTAGGAATTAGTTACAAAGAAATAGTTTCCTACAAATACCAACAAGAAACACCAAATAGCTCTTCATATTTTTAGCATATTTGTTGCTTCTAAAGTAAATTAATTATAGTTTGGATGGTTTACATAGAATATAAAAACAATTGATCAATCTACTTTTTCACTTTGAAGTCATTTATACTTATTGAGAAATATACTGTACCTATATTATATGATGCAGGCCAATAAATTTAGTTTTGTCTGTTGAGTACTTATCACCTAGCACAATGAACAAGTTCGATCCATTAAACAACAACAAAAAAGTCATCAATCATCCCATCAGGGAGGAAATGTGGTTGGCAGAATTCTAAGGTGGCCCCCACAATTCCTCCCCTTTGTTGTAACACACTGTACATAATCCTCTCCCCTCACATGTGGGTGGGACCATAGATATGAAGTTCCCTTAGGTCATTAGGCTACATTACATGGCAAAGTTACAGGGATTTTGAACCTGTAAATAATATCCCAAAGCAGTTGCTTTTGAGTTCATTAAAAGGAGATTATTCTGGGTGAATCTAAACTAATTCAATCTTTAAAAAAAAAAAGAAAAAAAAAGAAATCTTGCTATATGCAAGATGGATGAGCCCTAAATATATTATGCTAAGTGAAATAAGCTAGTCACAGAAGGACAAATACAACACGTATCACCTACGTGAAGCATCTAAAACGGTCAACTTCATGGAACAGAAAGCAGACCAGGGATTGCCAGGGTTAAGGGAGTTTGGGGAAATGGGGAGTTGCTAATCGCTGGGTATAAAGTTTCAGTTATACAAGATGAAGACGTTCTAGAGATCTGTCGTACAACTCTGTAACGGGTACGCTTAAATTCTGGTGAGGAATGTACATCTCACGTTAAATGTTCTTACCACAACAAAATAAAAAAAAATGAAAAGGGATTGGGCCTTTCTTGAAGTCAGAGAGTGGTAGTTTGAGAGGGCAAGCACTGGAGAAATAAAATTGGTTCTTTGGGCTCAAGCAGAATGGCTTCAGGTGAACACTGTAATAGGTGGAATGCATTGTGCATCAGTTTATTATTAAGTTTAAAGGGAAGAAAACACTTTAATCGGAGAAGAATGGTTTATGAAAAAGGAAACAGGGTATGAAATTCTAAGAGACTCACTTCTACCCTCTGTTAGTATAAAAATAATGAATAAGGGAAAACTGGAACTAAGAGTTTTCACTGTTTAACTATACCAGTTTTCCTCAAACCTGTCTGCAGCTCATCTGCCTCACAATCACCTGTGGTGCTGGATTTAAAATTTCAGTTCCCAGATCTGACCCCGCAGCTAGTCAATCAGCATCTCTGGAGGCCCATGAATTTTTTCTTTGGAATAAATACCGTACAGGATCTGTGGAGATGCAGAGTTTGAGAATCACTCATCTAACCACTTTCAGATGGAAAAATTCTTTGTGGGTGAGGTGTAAGGTTGCAGAAAGAGGAGAGGGAACTACACCTTTTCAAAGAGCCCAGACCAGGGAAAATCTCATACTTAAAAAAATAAATAAATAAATAAATAAAGGGAGAGATTTTATTTTAGAGAGAACACACAGGAGTGGGGGGAGGGGCAGAGGGAGAGAAGTAGACTCCCTGCTTAGCACGGAGCCCAACCTGGGGCTTGATCTGAAGACCTTGAGATCTGAGCTGAGCCAAAATCAAGAGTCAGACGCTTAACCACCTGAGCCACCCAGGCATGCCGGCTTCTTGGTAGGTCTTTTTTCCCCAGGGAATTATGAAGTCTGGAAAGGAATGGTTTTGCACACTCATTCTTGAATTTAAAAAAGGTTGCATTCTTTGGAAAAATATGTTCCTAATTCTCTTCAAGTATAAACACCAAACTTCTTATATTTTTGGAGTGAGGGGAAAGACCTATATCCTCAACACAACAAAACCCTTCTCTTTTCCTGACCAGATGGTTTCTTATTCCAATGGGGCAGAGAGCTAGAGAAGGCTGAAGTTATTTTGTGACAATTTATGGAATTATAAAACTGGATTTTTGTCCTTTTACTAGGAGTGGCATAAGCTTTCCTATTTAACAGGTCATAAATTTTTAATCCTGTGTCCCCCAAACTCTTCTCCTAAAATATAGTACTGTATTTCCAGCTAATATATTCAGAACTAAATTCTTTATCTCTCCCCTTTTCTCCTCCTATACTATCTACCTCTGCAAACAAACCTTCCTCCTCCCTCACCCAAACTCATAGTGTACCCATAGGTGTTCCAGACCCATTAGTCACCTAAACAATGCAAATTAAAACTGTCAGAATGTAAAAGCAATTGGAATGGCTAATTATACTATTGTAAAGAATTTGTGGAGCAACTGGAACACTCATACACTACTGATGGGAATGCAGAATGGTATAATCCCCTTGGATAATTGGCAGTTTCTTACAAAGTTAAACATATGCTTACTCTGATATAACGATCACCAGTCTAGGTATTCATCCACACGAAATAAAAATATAGATATATAGATCTGTGTAAAAATATTCAAGCAGCTTTATCCATAATAGTCAAATGTGTAAATAATTCACATGTCCATCAACAGATTTTTTAAAATAAATCTGTTATAGTCACACAAAATACTATTCAAAATAAAAATGAACAAAACATGGATATACAAAACAGCATGGATGAATCTCAAAAACATTTTTGAGTGAAGAAAGTCCTTTATAAATCACTGTATAGCAATGATTCCACTTATATAAAGTTCAAGAATAGATAAAACTTACCTATGGTAATAGAAATCACAACAGTATTTGCCTCTTGAGAGTGGGAGATTAGAAAAGGGGGGCATTGTCTGGGAGGATGGTAATATTCTTCATTTTGCAGGGGTGTAGTTTACATGGGTATAAACATTAATCAAAACTCAATGAGGTGTTCACTTAAGATACATAAATTTTACTGTATTTGGATTTTGTCTCAAAAAAGTACTATTAATTAATGCTAGAAATTACTTTCTTTGCTCTTGCAAAATATACAAGAGTAGTAAAGAAGCTCTTCTTGGTATTTCATTTAGTGGGCAATATTTTCCCCCATCTAGGAGATCATCATCTTGAATACACTTAAACCCACAAATTCTATTTACATGTTCTGTGTCAAGCACTTTATTCTCACTTCTTTAGGACAGATAATATTTACCAACCTCCAGTCATTTCTCTTCTTTGTCCTTGAAAGCTTCTATTTTTATCTGCTGGTTTCTAAGGTCACCAGGGTCCATTAGAGACAGATTGAAGAATCAGAAAGAGAATAAAGCACCAGGTACAGGAAAGATAATAAAATGCACTGGCAGTCTATTATATTTTCCTTGGAACTAACACCATTTGCAATAGTGCTGGATGCCAAACAATCTACTAGCCATCAAACACGCAGTCCTGAGTGCTTAGAAATAAGAGATACCAAACATGGGATTGACTAATTGCACTGGCAGCACCTGAGGACATAAATATCCCTCAGTAGAACTTGAAACAAGGCAGGTTCCTCATGTACCCCCTCCAGATAGATGAGGTTTCAGCTGCTGTGAAATGACGGTCAGAGTTAACGAAGAGTTGTCAGTGCTAGAAAATGTTGAGTTTGAGTTTGCAGTTGACTGAATCCGATGTATTGCAAGCCAATCTGTATGAAAGCCAAGCACAAACAAGAGACCTGGTAATTAGTGATGGCCAGTTCAACTTGGATCACACTCCAAACATTGTCACCACTTGTCATTCATTTGAAAAGTCATTAAGACTGTAAGACCTGCTCTATTACTGACTATATTTGTTCATTCTGCATGCTTCCACCTCTCTATCGGCAGCAATCTCTATAGCATTGAATAGCACTAAAAAAGAAACTTATTTTCCTGCTCCATTTAAATTATAGTCAGAAGCTTCTAGGTTTTAATTTCCTGGATAAAAACATGCCCCTACCCCTTAACAGGTGCTTACCTATGTAATAAGTGATTAAAGGAAGTTGGGTGTATTTTGAATCCACTGATATTAGGTTATTCTGGGACATCACAAAAGAACCATTCTGAGTCCAGCCCAGGATACACGGACTATCATTTTGAAAGCCACTCGAAGCATCCCAGAGATGTAGACCTTCATGCACACGAGCTACAAATATCTTGTCACACTGACTGAAAACAGTAATATTTCTCCAGGGAAACACGAATTTGGAAATCTGCAACTGTCCCATGTAAATTCAGATCAGGGTTCGCTGCAAAAAGTTTGCTACAGTCTTTTAACAAAATTTCACTTTTCAGGGTGTTTTGGATTTCAGATTTACAGATAACCTGGGCTAGGTGTTTATGCTTGGCTTTCACACAGATTGGCTTAACTGTTAACTCGTTAACTCAGATCATTATTTTCTCGAAGCTGAATCCTGATCTGGAGGCAGTACTTGAAAAACGAGCCTTGTTTCAGGACCTATTAAGCCAAGAATTTTCATTTTTGTGCTCTGAGGAAATAGAGAAAACACATTAAAACCTGCCATAGAGATGATTAAGAAAACTCTTATACAGAGGCTTCCACATATATTTAGACTACTATCTATTTCAGCATGACAAAAAAAGCTCCATGGACACTTACTCTCTAATACTCCCTTAGCATCCACTCCTTAAGGAGAAAAACAAAAAACAAAAAACGGCAAGCTTTACTTACATGAATGAAAAATGGACTGTCATCCCTTAGATGACAGATGTAGCCATACATAACTTTCTATGCATTCATTTATTAAAATTTCATTGAGCACATGTACCAGAAAGTGCTAGTTCCTAGGGATGCTGCTGTGAGCAAGGCAGACAAGCCATCTCCGACCACAGAGCTTACATTCTGGAGAGGTGGGGCCATGGAGATGAAGGAAAGGAAAATAAACAGCAAGTAGGTAATTACAGACAGTGCTATGGATGAAAGCTATAAAAAGGTTGGTAATAGAAATGGAGAATAACTGGATAGAGGTAGACTTAAGATAAACTGGACTAGTCTGAAGGATGAAAGAGAAACAACAAGGTACCAAGCCAAAAACTGTAAATTCAAAGACTGAAGTATGAAAGAGCTTAGTGGATAAAGCTTAGTGGCTGGAAAGGAGGGCCGTATACCCTGATAGTAGTGAGTTACGTTAGTTGTTGGAGGTCTTTGAGAAGACATGACCATTGGTTGACTTGAGAGCTGGATCGAGCAATCAGAGGCTCCTCAACCCCTCCCCTGTCCTTGGAATGTATGCTCCACCTCCTGTTCCCACAGTGGGAGCTGTTCCAAGGATGAACACAGCCTTGGGAGAGTAAGGTGGTGTTGAGACCATCTGCATGATACAGGTGACTGAACTCAGGTAAGGTCTCTACATAAACTAATATTCTGGCAGGTAGGTGCGGAGATCTATTTGACTTGCAGCTGCCCACGATAAGCCTCATAAGTTCCCTTGCTTATTAGACCCGCCACTAACCAACTTGGAGTGGTCTGTCTCTATCTTCAGTCTTTCCTTCTTCCCTGTGTACAGGGGCTTATTCGCAAAACACCAACAGTATTGTAAGATGTAACTGATGAGGTAGGCAGAAGTCAGATTATAGCTTGTAGATCATGTATTTTACTCCAGGTACAGTAAGCCAGTTAAATGTTCTGAGCAGGAGAGTTCCACAAATCTAAACACATTTTTTAAATCACTCTGATTTTCTTGTGGATATTGGATTACTAAAGGTCAAAAAGAGTAAAAGCAAGAAAACATGTTAGATTTACAACCGTTTTTGGGAAAGTTGATGGAGTTTTAGGATAGCAGAGGGGAAAACATGCAGAGATAATGGTGAGACTCGTTCATGGATGAGATGTAGATGGGAAAGCGAAGAATTGGTAGATAGGGGTTTTAGGGTAAGTCACTCAGGGTGCAATTTTATCTGGAGACTTATATTTGTGAGCCATGCACATATATAAAGGATGTAATGATACAGGGAGAGAGAATACAGAGAAAAGAAGCTAGACAATGCCCAAAGGCCCTACAATACTGTAAGTTTCAGTGAGGAAGAGAAGCTAGTGAAGAGACCAAGAAAAAGAGGCACAAGATTAAAAAATATGGAAGCATCATCACAAAAGCCAAGAGAGAAGTATTTCAAAGGAATAGGATGTTAACCAAGAAATGGGTCAAAGAGAGTCCATTAGATTTGGCAATATTATAATTTCATAAGTTATAATCTAACATGGCATAAATACTAACACTAGAACCTATTAGAAATTACTACAGTAAAGGCAGGCAGGGATTACCACAATTTTTAAAAAGCTCATTGCTCATGCTCTCCCTCCATCTTTCTCACTCTCTCTCTCCAAGTTAAGGGAGAGTGCAACATTGGAGTCTTCTTTGTAGCTCTGACAATGTAAATGCAAGTAATGAAATCTCTATCTGAACAGAAAGTGAGGTATATGAGTGAATGGACATCTGTCCCAACTTCTTCCACCCAGTATCACACATCCTAAAAGAGGAACAACAGAGAGTGGCCTGGCCAGCCTCTGACCTAGTGTTCAAAGTGAATAGAGGTGGGGATCCACAGAAGGGCAAGAGAAAGAAGAGCAAGGGAAGGAAATTTTGAGGCTGTAGAGATTAGCAAAATAAGTCCAGAACAAGCCATACATGAAAACTGGCTGGAAGGAGAGAAGGAAAGGAGCAACAGATCAGGACAAGAGAATGTAGCAATCAATTCCAACCTCTGAACTAGAGAGACCAGATAGAGTGAAGGCGTGAGCAATTTCTCAAGTTCTTATCTGCCACCCTGAGGAGCAAAATATTTGCTTGCCGTCTGAGTTGGGTATGTGTATGTAAACAGGACCACCACCACCAAGAGGGTACCCTACACATCTAATGTCTCTGCCCCAGTGCTGGGTCCAAACTCATCATAACTCTAGCCTTCATCACCCTTCTGGCTCTCCTCCTGCAAGGTTCAAATAAAGGCAGTCTGAAAAGTGTAGCCAAGATGGCTGCCCCTGTCTGACCACTCAGGTACACATAAGGTGATTGGTAAATGTGCTCAGATTACTGGCCACATGGAGGCATTTAAAATATATATATATCTTTACAGAGCAAGAGAGAGCAGGAGTGGGAAGGACAGAGGGAGAGAGAATTCCAAGCATACTTTGTGCTGAGCTCAGGGCCAGATGCAGGGATCTCTCTCATGACCCTGAGATTATGACCTTAGCCAAAACTAAGAGTCAGACAATTAACTGACTGCGCCACCCAGGCACTCCCACATGGAGGCATTTTAAGCAAAACCATGGTTGCAGGATGGCCAACCAGAATTATGTCAGAAATAGTTTGGAAAAAAATCTACATGGTTTTCCACCTAACACTGAGACTGAAAGAAAAACTCAATATAAAGACAACTTAATAGAGGGGAGGATTTCAAGCTCCCAAGTACATACATACATACATGCACACCCCCGTATTGGTTCCTCTATGGAATTTATTGCCCTAGGATAAGAAAGATCTCAAACACAGTAAAACCCAGCTCTTCAAAATGACCCAATATTACCCACACATTGACCCATCCACAGGCAGCCTCACCTTGCGTTTAGAGAGCAAAAACTAGCATCGTGTGGTGCTAAACTCAAAACCAAGTTTAAGAAGATGTAGAGTGGATAATGTAAGTTCTCCAAAACACAGAATTTAGTTCAGATATCTATGAATCACAGTTTAAAAAAGTATTTAATAGAAAATGTCCTGGGGCACAGAATTATATATATGCTAATACCCTGCTGTGCCTACAAGCATATCATGCACACATACCACCAGACTCCTTTCCAAAACGTGTTTACATTATTCACACAGAATCGTGGTTTCCCCAAACGAAAAATCAATACAAACAGAGACGGCAAATTCAATGTCATTGCCTTCAGTACCTCCTTCTTCCTCTTTTTTGATTGCTAGGTCCATCTGCCGGCACTCATTTTCCCTGGCCACCCTAGTCTCTGAGGACTTTTTTTTTCCATCCTGAATCACCTCAGGAGGTGAGGATGATTCTTGAAATCTTTTCTAGTCTGACAAACCAGTTTAAATTAGGTAAGATTTGTAATAAATATTACCATTTAAGACTTTTATGGTGAAGTCTTTCTATTACATTGGGAGTCATTAAAAATTCCACGGCTTTGCAGCTCTGTTTGCTCTCAGGTGCACTCACCATTTCAAAGTGAAGGCGAAACCATTCCGAATGGACGATCCCGGATGGGCTTCAGGAAGTGTGTTTAATTTCACTGAACACTACCAGGACTCTGTGCAGCATAAGATAATTTATGATAAAATGAAAATGGATCAAAGGCTTGCTGTTATGAGATACCAGATGGACTTTGTCACTTCTTCAGAGAACAATGCACACAGCCTGGCAAGGTGAAATCGCTCTACAAGAGAAAAGTGCTATAGAGAATCATGAGCGCCGGGTTCCCGGAAGAAAGATGAAGTGAACCTGGATGTCTTAGAAGGAAGGAAAGAGATAAATAAGGAGTCAAGGAACAGACCTTACCGGGGCAGTGCTGTCAGGAAACTAACTTCATGAGACGTGAAGTTACCGAACAAAACTAGACACCGTGTTTGGGAAAATAAGCCCCAAACAGCCTGCATTTGTCTCCTGAGAAAGGTTTTTGAAAAAAATTACATGTCATGACTTGAAACAGGATAAGCTGTGTTTTTAGGAAGCTGCAATGTGGTTTCTAAAACGAATTTAAGTATCTGCTATAAACAAAGCTCATAAAGAATATTTACAAATAACCACATCACAGAAGAACCAACAGATAATGTCAAATGTTGGCATTTGCTATTTATCTCACTTGTTAATTGGATATATTATTTGTATACACTCGAAAGCATGCCTAATTAATATGTTTGACAGCATTACCATTTTTATTATTATAATTTAGTAGCAAAAATAATATTAGCTACCATTTATCACATGTCTTGTTTCAAGGCTTGGCCTTGTGTCAGCAGGCATTATGCCAAGAGATTTCTACATTATGTCATTTTACCTTAAGACTTAGGAGACGTGGGAATTTTTGGTCTCATTTAAAATATTACAGAAATTAGATACAGAAATTTTAAGGAATATGTTTCAGATCAGACAAATGTCTACATCTTAAAGCCTACATTTAACCAGTACAGTGTACTACCTCCCAACTGTCAAAGATTTTAGGCACAATCCAGTAAGCTCTTTAAAATTCTAAATTTTTATATTATATATATATATATATTTTTTTTTTATATTTTTTATTATATATATTATATAATTTTATATTATATATATAATATAAATATATAATTTTTATAAATATATATATAGGGTTTTCAATCATATAGAGCCAGTGCAAAATTCTAATGTAAAGATACAGATTTACACATGCACAACATTTCTCACATTGAGATAAACTTACTCAGTTTGAGGGGCACATGCCATTTTGAAGGAACTGTGCTGGGCCTTAAAGTGTTTAGGAGAAAATAGTGGAAATCTCTGCTCTGAAAAAATATTAATAACAATTCATATTAGGGTGCTATACTGAACTCTACCTGTATCAGTTTAGGCTAATGCACCAAAGGTTAAAAACCAGAAATATGTGCCAAAGTGCCTACAATCCAAAGGCTAGACTACTGGTGGCAGACAAAGAATGGACCTCATTTTGCAACCACCATTTTAATAATCAATGCAGGCAAGAATGATTAGCAGATGCTAATAATTTAGGTAAAAGGTGATCAGGGATCAAGATATTAACACTGTCTGAAGCATAAACCACCAGATTACCACTTAATTACAAAAAGGAAAGATAACTGCATGTAGATCTGGTAGGTACCACCTTAACCAACGATCTAACAGAGCATATTTAATAATGAGATAAATGGACATCACGTTTCTCCTAGTGTGATGTTACAGGAGGTATATACAATTATCTATGCAGAGCTCATTTTGAAAGGTTTACTTGAAGCCTAACATGAGAAAATTGTAAGACAAATCCGGACAACTGGTCTTCAAAAATCCAGACAAGTGGCCTTCAAAAATGTCAAGGTCTTAAAAGAATTAAAAAGGCTGAGGAGCAGGGAGGGAGGGAAACTGCTCTAAAGCAAGGATGAAAAGTGATCTGACAACTAAATTCAGTAAGTGCTTTTTTATTATATCCCGATTTTTTTTTAAAAGCACAGCTCAGAAGAACATTATTGGGTATTTAAAATGTGAATTTAGACTGTATGTTACATAACAGTACTATATCAATGTTACATTTCTTGTGTGAGTATTTTGTGGTTATGTAGAATATCCTTATAAATAGGAGATATATGTGAATTATTTAGGATAAAGTGTGATGATGTCTGCACATTAACCTCAAGTAGTTCAAGATAAAAATACAGGTAAATGATAAATTATTTAATGAAGATAATGTAATCTATGTATAAAGGCTTATAATCTATATGTATAGCATAGATTACATGACAGGTATATCTAACATATGTTAAATATCAGCATACATGTAGTTTGTAAATATACTACATAATAGAATACATACTAAATGTATAATATACTAAGTAAAATATAGGAAGGATATAGCACATACTACAAGGCATTCAATATAAAGATTATAGATTATTTAAGTTTATATTACCTAATAAAGCTTAGTTAAAATATATCTAAATATATATCTACAAAGAGATTTTGTATACATGTATTTTATGTTATATAAGATGGATACTTCATATTTATAGAGATTACAAAAAATATAATAGAGCTTTATGTATTATATATATTTATATATTAAAATTACCATGAATATGTATGTGTGTGTGTATGTCTATATGTATGTAGATTTTAGAGCTAGTAGTGCATGGTCAAGCTGTTCCTGCCACTTCAAAGATTCCCTCCACTCAAGCCAAATGAAGGAGCTTTAGGAGAACTGCTGAGATAGGGTGAAATATATCCCCTGTTGTTTAATTCTACCCTGGAAGACTCTATAGGGAAGTGTAGCTGGAGAAGCACTAAGAATATTCTGACATAACCACCCATGCCACAAATGTTTATGGTTCTTTTGGACCAAAGCTAGACCTTACAAAAGGACCTACAGAAGAGGCCAAGAAACTGTAACAGACAACAGACCTACCAGAATCTCAGTGGCTACGATAAATGATTGATCAAAGGTAGAGGCTAGAAGAGGCAATGCCTGAGTCAAATATGCAAAGGTCCTTGTCCTCCTAAGGCTTAGAGTCTAGAAGGGAAGATGGACGTTTAACATACAGTTTCCCAACTAAAAAGCACAACTGCAAATTTTGTTAAGGACAGAATATTTTCCATTTTCCTCCTTAATTCTTATCCAAACAGCACCATAGAAAGAAAAATAGAAAAAACTTCTTAAATGAAACAGGAGAACTACCATAATTCTAGACTACAATTTATAGAACAGACTAGTCATAGACAGCAAAATCTGGGGAGAAGTAAAAGGCCATGCTAACTACCAATACATACCTCCTTGAACTCCTTATGCGTCAGTCCTAGAAGATACGTAGAGAGTGGTTGTTTGGAGGTGGATATGTCCTTTAGAGAACAGGTTTGACACCACTGAATAGAAAGGGGGAAGAAGATAAAAGAAAGAAAACCCACCAAATGGGCATTTATATCAACAACCCTGCCTTCCAAAGGAGGGAGACCACAGGAGGGCAAGTGTAGTGACAGAGGGAGACGGGAAAAGTTCTAGATGGTCACCAAATATAATTTAGACACCCTGTGATTTACAAGCCTCTGCTGGAACCCACAAGAGAAAATTAAGAATAAATGTGTCCCCAAGTTAAAAGAAGCCAATTTAGGGACAGGTGTAACACACAATTAGCCCAAGACTGCAAAAAGCCTCTAGCTACATCTCCCTTCCCCAGCTTCTGCCTACTGCTATTTTTCAAAGAATAGGTTTCACCATTTAAAGACAAAGTGATGGTCATTTAGGAAAAGCGCAAGATCTGCACATAAAAACGTGGGGAAAGTCACTAAACTTAAAGCATAAAAACTTGGGTAGGGCAAGAGACCATACAGCACTTATGAATAAAAAGTGACCAAGAGGCAAATCGAGGCAACCAAAGTGATGACTCCAAATAAAGTGTTCAGGTTTCCATTGAAAATGGACTACTGAGGGGCGCCTGGGTAGTGCAGTCGTTAAAGCGTCTGCCTTCGGCTCAGGGCGTGATCCCGGTGTTCCGGGATCGAGTCCCACATCGGGCTCCTCCGCTGGGAGCCTGCTTCTTCCTCTCTCACTCGCCTGCTGTGTTCCCTCTCTCGCTGGCTGTCTTTCTGTCACATAAATAAATAAAATCTTAAAAAAAAAAAAAAAAGAAAAAGAAAATGGACTACTGAGCCCACACCTTACCGCCCATCACTGCTGTGACCCACCAAAATAAAAGATCAAAAGTGCCACAAAGGAAAAATCTCAAGAGAGAAGATGCTGAAAGTTGAAACAGAGAAAACTGTAGCCTGAACTATGCTATAAGAGCCCTGCCAGTGACTTTTAGGTTGAAAAGGCTTGACTTCTAAATTCCTTGAAGTAACTTCCTTCAACAATGCACATGCAATAGACAGATTAAAATGTGAATTTAACTCAAATTTTCACATTTTAATATCTGAAGAAGAAGAAGAAAGTATAATGAAACTCTTCTCAAGAGAAATACCATACAGACATTAAAAAAGAAATGGGAGATGCTGGTGTACATCAGCTCTTTCCCCATTCCCTCTTGGATTCTTGGAAGCAAATTGTCTTTCATGGCTATGTTAACACAGTATTTCAGAGAGTGGCTGGACACTTTGGCTTGGTATTTTCTGATGCAAGGATCCAAGACTCAATAAATATACATTATACAGCACATATAAAGAAAATTGCAGCATGGAGTTAAAACGGGCAAAGAAGACTTTGTTCAGTGCTATAGCCATAGAGGAGAGAGACTGAACGCAATTCAGATGAGGCAAAAGGAAGGTGAGAATGAATTAGTGGAAAAAGTACCAAAGGAAGTTAAAGGGAGGCTTGGTCAATATGATCAGGCCATGTGTGTTTCCTAACTGGCATGTGTTGAACTTAGGCTCTTTCCTTCCCACAGACTGAGAAATAGGACGCCATCTTTCTTTCTTGATGATTACTTTTCAGTGGGATGGCTCTCAGGTCTTTGAGAAAAACATGCCTGCACTGGGAGAGAATTTACATTTCAGAGGCAGAGGAAGTATTTACAAGTCAGTGCTCTAAGAAAAGGAAAGTCAGAGACCTAAAGTCAAGCAACAGGCTGTTAAAGTGTAGTCAAGCTAAGAGGAAGGTTAAGGACCTCTCAGGTAGGCATCAAGTCTCACTGGTGACAGCTGTGTAGGGCTTGAGCAAATCTGTCCCTGGAGAGCTTAAAAACCAAGATATCCCTGTATGGATAGGACTACTGGCTGGAGAATAGAAATTCCCTCTTCTGCACCCCCACTGATGGCGGCAAAGTTTTTAAACTGTCAGTTGGATCAGCTAAACTGGAGATCAAAATTGTTAATTTCTACTTCACAAAAATGCAAAGATTAATAGGCAATGTTTATAAAACTTTTCCGTTTAGATATAGAGAAAAAACTATTAAGGACAAAGTATGATTCCTATCAATTTAGATGAAAATATGATCAGCAAGTTTGTAAAGTGCCAAACTAAATTAAATCTCAAAAAGAACCTTAGCTTTTCTTTTATAAAGACAGTATTTGTACAAGTGCTTCATTTCCTGTAGAATTTCCCTGTGATTGTAAATGAAGAATTATAATAAGCTGTTGTGTAAATAACAATAGAGAAGCATTGGTCCTAGAACATTGAAATCTGTTATACATAATGGGATTTTCTCTTTTTCTGCAGTCTTGCCGCAAATTTATTTTTTTAAAAAAATTTTAACTCAAGTGCGTTAGTTCATACTGTTTTTTTTTTTTTTTAGTATGCTGTAAATTATAGACCATTTCAAAGTGCACAGATATAGAAGAAAATAAAATAAAAGTCTCACCACCTTGGAAATTAACACATCGATGTAATTACTAACCTTTTTGTTCTGAAAATATTTGAGTCTAATCATAGAACATGTGATTTTATATTGATGTACCATGAAGTTATAGATTGGCTGTCACGTAAAATTTGAACAAAATAATTCAAGAATCTCATCTGACAGAAATAAGAACTGCTAATACTTTTATTTCCTTATTTCCCTCTATGTCAGCATTGCTTTTATGGTACTATGTGTTATATCCCCACCCCATCATTTCTTTAAATTTCTCTTCTTTGTATCTGTCAAATGAGACTGGAGGCTTTAAATCTCACAGGATTCCTTAGCTAAGAAAGAGCTTATTTGTAGCATGTATGTTGGTAACGGTAGTAGTGACTTTTAAGTATTGTTATCTCAGGAACACTTACTGGGCTTAGATGAACTAGGATATGAGGAGAGTTTGGCCATAGATAACAATCTGCCACTAGTTTACTATTGTTAATTGAAAAGCAGTACCCAGGTCACTCGGTATAAAGATTAGAAAGTCATTACACTGGTTGTTATACACAAGTAATGAATCATGGAACTTTACATCAAAAACTAGGGTGACTAACATAATATAATAAAAAATATTAAAAAAATAAAAAATTCCATATGCACCCCAATGTTCATAGCAGCATTGTCCACAATAGCTAAATCGTGGAAGGAGCCGAGATGCCCTTCAACAGATGACTGGATTAAGAAGTTGTGGTCCATATATACAATGGAATATTACTCAGCTATCAGAAAGAACGAGTTCTCAACATTTGCTGCAACATGGACGGCACTGGAGGAGATAATGCTAAGTGAAATAAGTCAAGCAGAGAAAGACAATTATCATATGATTTCTCTCATCTATGGAACATAAGAACAGGAAGATCGGTAGGGGAAGAAAGGGATAAAGAAAGGGGGGTAATCAGAAGGGGGAATGAAGCATGAGAGACTATGGATTCTGAGAAACAAACCGAGGGCTTCAGAGGGGAGGGGGTTGGGGGAATGGGATAGGCTGGTGATGGGTAGTAAGGAGGGCACGTATTGCATGGTGCACTGGGTGTTATATGCAACTAATGAATCATCAAACTTTACATCAGAAACCAGGGATGTACTGTATGGTGACTAACATAATAAAAAAACATTAAAAATAAATAAATACAAAATGTTTGGCAAAGAAGGAAAAATAAAAAAAAATAAAAAATTCTAAATCATGAAAAAAAAAAAAAGAAAGAAAGTAATTACTCAACGTCTTTGGTAATCCAAATGGCCTTTTATATCATTCCACACAACTTTTGTGTGAGGGACAGAAGTTGTTTCAGTAATTCTTGCTACAGCGTATCATACCAGTTGTCTATTTGGTGCCTTCTTGAGAACTAGAACGGGGTGCCCTTCCTAGGAGAATGAATTAGAAATTTGTACACCACTGCAGGCACAAGACAGAATGCCAGTCAAGAAAAGCCACCTATTTGTATTTCTTCAAGCAGTCACAGCCCTCTGCTAGGGTGTTCTCTGAGGAAGACCATGGCCAAATTGCAGTCCACTCCTGCCCATTTAGTCACATTAGTGTAGGACACAACCTTCAATTCCGTGTAGAAGCCCTAGTTATAGTTATGCCTGTATCAATGTATAGATAAGTATTTGTGTTTATACTTACCAATTTGTATATTTCTGTATACTTATAGTTCGAAACAAATTATCTTAGGTGGTCTTCAAACCTAGCAGGAGATTACCTTAACTGTGGATTAACTGATCTGATTTAGTGTTTAACATAAAAAACATTTTTTTCTACTATAGAGAAAGATGCAGAATTAAGACAGGAAAGATTTAGTGAAGTATTATGGGTCTCAGGTTTGGATCTAGATTACAGAAGTAGTGTGACAACTTTAACTAGGTATGTTAATTTTGTATAAAATAAGGAATCATTTTAGTTTGATATCCTCATACTCAAGTTATTCATTTTTGAGTAATCATTATGTTCAGTCTTTATCAAAGACAGTTACTAGCTAATGGATCTTGTCTTCTGAGTTATCCCATACCTTATAGACTCTTGCCTTACATATGAAAGACAGTTACTACAGGTTAAGGCATACCTCCCTCCCAAAATTACCCCTCCCAAAAGATCCTGATCTACTTATTCTGTATTTTATGCTATAGAAGAGCAGTCTCAGGTCCCCCTGATTTGTTACTTTGTAAACAATAATCATTTACTCTGACTTCATGAGTGCTTACACTTTCCCCTTTATCCTTCCTAAAAGCTTTTGGTGGAATGGGTTTAGATGTGAATCTTTGTTTTTATATCAATATGCGAAGTTTTTCAAATCTACATTCTCAAATATTTTATTGAGCTCATGGGGTTTACTTGTATTCTTAAATATTTTATTCTAATGTCTAATTCAGAAACACCTTTAAGTTCTAGACCGAATCTCTTATTTTCATGGCATTAATCTCTTTATACTTTATATTTATGGAGAGCTTTACATTTGTTATTTTCCAGTGTCATTTCCTTATGTACTACTTCCAATGTAGGTTTTCATTCTAACTTTTCACCAAATTTTCTTCTCTCCTGATACACTCTTTTTTTTTTTTAAAGATTTTATTTATTTATTTGACAGAGACAGTCAGTGAGAGAGGGAACACAAGCAGGCGGAGTGGGAGAGGAAGAAGCAGGCTCCCAGCGGAGGAGCCTGATGTGGGGCTCAATCCCAGAACGCCGGGATCACACCCTGAGCTGAAGCTTAACGACTGCACCACCCAGACACCCCTCTCCTGATACACTCTTGAAGAAGGAGCACAACATTTTGATGTTGTATTTCCAGTTCCTGCATGGATTCTGAAAATAGATCATTTTCAGTGGCATGTTCTTCTTGTAACTAGCTGAGAGGTTATTGTCATTCTCTTATCCTGCAGTTTTGTTGTTGCTGTTTTTATAGGCACAAGTTATTCTTTACTTACCTGTATATGAAAAGAAATCCATTCAGACCCAACATTTGCCAAAAGATAGACAATTTACCCTATGCTCAATTCCCACTTAGGGGTTTGTGGCTTATCTCTCGGACTTAAAGTCAGAGTCAAGCTTATAAACCCAGACTGTTTTTCAATTTCTGGTACTTATCAAGCATTTAGCTATATATTTCTACTATGCCAAGTATAATCTTCTCCATGTCTATTTTCTCCATCTCTAAAACCTTGAAACACGATTTTTATTACTTTAGCCCCCACCTATAGCACTGTATTTGAGGGGTTTACAGTTGCCACAATGCTTAAGTAATCACCAACCTCCCCTATTTCCCCATTCTGTTCATATATGGAAATTAATCACCCAAGGAAGGTAACAAGGGTAGAGATGCAGAGCTAAGGGCTATCGGTTACCTTAAAAAAGCACTATTTCTACCATCAACAGCAGTTTGCCCAGCTTTCTGCTTGATCCAAACCTGGTCTATGGATCTAGAAACTAATACTGAGAAAGGGAACAGATATTTCTGGCTTCATTTAAGTGGACTGCTCTCTTTATGAGGCAAAGACTGGGCATTCATCAGTTATTTTTTTTCCATCCATTTTTATTGCCCTTATGGTTAGTCAAAGTGGAGTGAAGCAATCAATTACCTGTCAGCTTTCATTTTTTAGATTGTTGTGAATGATGATCTTTTCTAAAACTTGGAATTTTTTTCTTTCTGCTTGTTCCTAATCACCAGTCTTATCGTTGCTCCATCTAAGCCTGTACCAAAAGCCTCAGTTAAGTGCCTTTGCTATTTCCAAGCCTTGATGTTGTCTGAGATTTTTCTGAGGTCAAATGATAATTTACTAACCAGGATCCCCCATGACAGAACTGGGATTGTCAGCAATCTCAAAAATAACTAAGTCAGTCACCAAAACTTATTTCTAACCCTCTGTAACTCTAGAATTCACTTACATATTACCATATGAAGCTATGTTGAATGTAGATCTTTAGTATTGGGGAGTGGGGTGCTGTGCACATGTACACGCCCTCACACAAACACATGGTATGATGAACACACGTGCACTTAGAACAACCACATGCATGCCCTCACGTAAGAACATGCTCATTTGTCATTAAGAGTCCTAAGGAAAATGAATAAGAGAAGGATGTGCAAGGATGTACACATATTGTTACTCTCCTATCAATTCACAGAATAATTCAAGGAAGATACCAGGGCTCAAAGAAATTCAAGTATTCATTCATGAAGTTTATTAGGTACCCATTATGAGCTCAGCAGTGTAACAGAGCCTCAGAAAGGTAACAAATAATAAACTGCTCAATGATATTGGTGAGTGTCAAATCCAAGTGTAACTATATTGTTTATGTTTTCCACCACCCCTTGCTAAAATGCAGGATTTTTATAAATTGTTTCTTCCTAGAAGATTAGCCTTACAGAAGTTTTTTTTTTTTTTCCTAGCAAATTCAAGTAGAAATATTATATCATTCAATAAAACACTGAGACAGGTTTTTGATAGAAAAACTATACAGAATCTTTACATCTCAGAAATGTTGAATTGAACTTAAGTTTAAAATGCTGGCTTAAGAAAATGATGGCAGGAAAGATTTTGGCTATCAGAATCCTACTACCCTCCATAACTGACAGAGAACCTAGGATAGCAAAATCCCCATCTCACAAAATACTTCTGTAACAGTAGACGCAAGGAGTGCCCCAAATCTGAAAATATAAACTGGGAGATAGAAAACACCAAAAGCAACATGACCCACATAGGATCTGGCAATTTTAAGAGAGAAAACAAAAAGCAAGAGGCTATTAGATGGTCTTAAGACTAAGAAAACCTACAGTATAAACCAGAATACTCAACAGGCCATGCAGAGGACAGCAGCCAAAAACGGCAGGAAAGTTTATGGACTCCAATTTGCAGGGTAATAGAAGAAATATTAAGGACAGATGCTGGTGGAGTGGTTCTGGGCCTTTGAAACTAGAAACTAGATGAAACTTTCTTCTGAAACAAAAGTCTTCACCGAGGAAAGAAACTATTGAGAGTAGAATCCAAATTGAGAGGGGAACAACAGAGCAGAAAAGGAAGGTTCATATCAAAGTGGAGGTGAGAAGGAAGGCTTCCATATTACATTAAGTACAAGGTCGTCATCTGAAACACTTTGTGAAAGTAGCAGATGTAATTCTGAAGCTATGAGAAAAGTTATGCTGGCCCATCTTCTCATAAAAACAGGAAAAATGGTCACACTTAAACATGAGTAACAGAAAGGAGAAAAGATAAACAGATTAGGATAAAATCCCACTCAAAAAATCTCTGTTTAATAGAGTAAGGGGCAGATTAAGACAAATGAATGCACATCATAAAGATAAAAACCTGAAAAGATAAAAATGATAATCAATACTTTAAAATAAGCTAAGAAATTAAGAAAATAAAAGGACACAAATCTGATAAGGAAAAACTTCAGAATTTAGATGACTGAAAGAAAAATTTGAATGATAGCTGGGAAAACATAAGAAAATTGAGAAAAACATTTCAGAAATAAGTAGATGAAACACAAAAGTGAATAAAAACTGGGGATGATATATTAAGACAAACAGCATGAAAAGGAGACAAATCTAAAAGTTAAAAGAAATGAAGATTTATAGAAGACTGAAGGGATAAAGATAGAAATAGGGAAAACAAATGTAAAGGAGATCCAATATATGCAATAATGATACAACCAAATGGAATTCTAAAAATTAATTTCATCAACTTTGAAATAAAAACTTGAAACTAACCAGAATAACACACAAAAAAATACAATCAATGAACCTTAAAGAAAAAGAGAACCCATCGGGCGGCCAGGCAGTAAGACCAAGTTACCAACGGAAGAAGAGGAGATGGTCATCAACTTGTCTACAGAAACGTTTTATGACAGAAGACCTTGTAATAACAAAGAAACACAGGGGAAAACGTGAGCTAATGACTTAATATTTAGCACAAAAGCCTTCGGGTATAAAAGCCATGATACAATGTTATGAAAATTCAGGAGTTCAAAGAATATGCCTATAAATACTTTTTCAGAATGTGTTTCTGATAAAATTAGAGTGACAATGACATTAGGACTAGTGATGGACATTAAATATGTGCCTAAAAAACTAAAGCTAACTGGTATTTATAACAGAGAAATTATACTATGTAATAGGTCTACATTCTCATATATAGCTATCAAAAAAAAAAGGTGAAAAATGGGGAATATGAAAAGTACATCAAAATCATTACATTATGGTTATTAACTGTAAAGGGATAATGTTTTATCTTTCAATTTTTGTATAACTTTTTTATTGTGCTCAATTAGCCAACATATGGTACGTCATTAGTTTTTGATATAGTGTTCAAGAATTCATTAGTTGAGTATAATACCCAGTGCTTATCCCAACATGTGCTCTCCTTAATACCCATTCCCTGGTTACCCCATCCCCCCAACCTCTCCCTTCTGTACCCCTCGGTTTGTTTCCCAGAGTCCAGAGTCTCTCATGGTTTGTCTCCCTCTGTGATTTCTTCCCATTCAGTTTTCCCTCCCTTCCCCTGTGGTCCTCCAAACTATTCCTCATGTTCCACATATGGGTAAATAATATGATAATTGTCTTTCTCTGCTTGACTTATTTCACTTAGCATAATCCCCTCCAGTTCCATCCATGTCAATGCATATGATAGGTATTCATCCTTTCTGATGGCTGAGTAATAATCCATTGTATATCTGGACCACATCTTCTTTATCTCTTCATCTGTTGAAGGACATCTTGGCTCCTTCCACAGTTTGGCTATCATGGGCATTGCTGCTATGAACATTGGGGTGCTTGTGCCCCTTCTTTTCACTACATCTGTATATTTGGGGTAAATACCTGGTAGTACAAATGCTGGGTCATAAGGTAGTTCTATTTTTAATATCTTGAGGAACCTCCATAGTGTTTTCCAAAGTGGCTGTACCAGCTTGCATTCCTATCAACAGGTTAAGAGGGTTCCCCTTTTTCCACATCCTCACCAACACTTGTTTCCTGTCAATTTTTGCCATTCTAACTGGTGTAAGGTGGTATCTCATTGTGGTTTTGATTTTTATTTCCCTGATGGCTAGTGATGAACATTTTTTCATGTGTCTCTTAACCATTTGTATGTATTCTTTGGAGAAGTGTCTGTTCATGTCTTCTGCCCATTTTGACTGGATTATTTGTGGGGGTTTTTTTTGGGTGTTGAGTTTGAGAAGTTCTTTATAGATTTTTGATACCAGGCCTTTATCTGTAATGTCATTTGCAAATATCTTCTCCCATTCCGTCGGTTGCTGCTTTGTTTTGTTGACTGTTTCCTTTGCTGTGCAGAAGCCTTTTATCTTGATGAAGTCCCAAAAATTCATTTTTGCTTTTGTTTCCTTTGCCTTTGGAGACATGTCATCAAAGTTGCTATGGCCGATGTCAAAGAGGTTACTGCCTATTGATATAGTGTTATTGCCTATGTTCTCCTCTAGGATTCTGATGGATTCCTCTCTCACATTGAGGTCTTTCATCCACTTTGAGTTTATCTTGTGTATGGTGTAAGAGAATGGTCCAGTTTCATTCTTCTGCATGTGGCTGTCCAATTTTCCCAGCATCATTTGTTGAAGGCACTGTATTTTTTCCATTGGATATTCTTTCCTGCTTTGTCGAAGATTAATTGACCATAGAGTTGAGGATCCATTTCTGGGGGTCTCTATTCTGTTCCATTGATCTATGGGTCTTTTTGTGTGTGCCAATACCATGCAGGATAATGTTTTAAAATAAATGCTGGGAGGGGTGCCTTGTTGGCTCAGTTGGTTAACCATATGACTTTGTCTCAGGTCATGATCCCAGAGTCCCAGGATTGAGTCCTCCATTGGGCTCCCTGCTCAGTGAAGAGCCTGCTTCTCCCTCTGCCCCTCACCCCAATTGTGCACTCTCTCCTTCTTTCTCTCCCTCTCTCTCTCAATCTCTCTCAAATACATAAAATCTTTAAAAATATTATAAAAAATAGAATAAAATAAATGCTGGAAGAGAACGGGGAGAAGGAATAGATCATTAGCTACTTTCAGTAGTGCTTATGGTAGGAAAGCAAAAGACGACATCCAGAAATAAAAGAATTGTGGTTATTATAGAAGGATATTAATATCAAATCATTAGAACAAAACCTTCCTAAGTACCAAAGGAAAAAAAATTTTTTGATTAAAGGATTAAGGATTTCTCAAAGTATTCACCTGTAGCAAAGATAAGGAAAGGAAGAGGTCAAGACAACAGAGAAGCTACACCTCTCTGAACATACCTTGTTTATAAACTTGACACTTAGACAATGAAGATACTGTACCCAATTTCAATAGTTTTTAAAAGGTAAATTCCAAAAAGCTAAAGCATAGCAAATAAACCCAACTGTGTACTGAGTTTGTAGTAAAACAGGGAAATGATTTTAAGTGACTTTGAAATACAGCAACTTTTACTATATATGCCAGGTGAGGTATAACTGGAGTATAAAAAGAACTGCAAAAGTCGTCAACTGTATAAATCATATTGCTAGCGGCACTGTTTGTATTTTATTCTGAGTCAACTGTTTGTGTATCATGGGATAAAGCAAATGGATGATTATATGGATTTCTTTGAGAACAGACATTTTCAACATGAGACAAGATATAGAGGATCAATGCAGTTAAATAAAAACCCCGTGTTCTTAAAAGTGAGACTATCAGTAAGTTACATCATGAGTTCTTAGTAAGACAAACAAGCTGTTCACTGAAAAAGCCTAGATACGATGACTGACGCAATAGCTACAAAAAACTTTAACAAGAAACAAATAACCCCTAGCACCCAAATTATTACTTTTAATACCATTTCCCAGAATTCTGGAGAAATTGCCGATTCCATGTCTGTGATATATATGACATGAACCTGGAACTTGTTGTCATATGAGATATTAAGAAGCTGCCAAAGGACAGAAGAGTCAACAGCACATTCAAACCAATTTAAAGAGGTTCCCACCGGCCGAAAAAGGACAACTGAACGTAAATGCATTGACCAGTTACAATGGATTCACACAAATACACAAAATGTGGTAGATGATAAATTCCCTGATTGTATCTAGGGGATGTTGGGAGCCAATCTGTGATTTTGAAAACCAATAAGTAAAAGGAAATAATTAAGCAAACTGAATCTATATACAAACTGTACATTAGTGTACTTCAATAGTTGTTAAGAAGTGTTTCTTTAAAGAAATATTCCAGCTAATAAATGAAATGGGAGTGACAGAATTTTAATAATTTAACACCATAAATAATGGACCTAGGCAATAATCATTAATGGCTATTTTTTTTAAAGATTTTATTTATTTGACAGAGAGAGAGAGACAGCCAGCGAGAGAGGGAACACAAGCAGGGGGAGTGGGAGAGGAAGAAGCAGGCTCATAGCGGAAGAGCCTGACGTGGGGCTCGATCCCAGAACTCCAGGATCACGCCCTGAGCTGAAGGCAGATGCTTAACCGCTGTGCCACCCAGGCGCCCCATCATTAATGGCTATTAACATCATAAAAAAAGTTAACTGAATTTTATATGCTTCTGGATGGAAATACAACATGTTATGTGAAGCATTCTTGTGAAAAAATTAAAGCTAAATCTGATCCGTTCTCAAGATCTTACTACCAATTTACAGGAAATAGAGGGGCAAGTGGGACATGTTAATTGACACATTGGAAAGCAACCAGCAAAATCCAGACTGTGGGAAACTATACAGAATTAATGACCTAGTTCATCAAAAAACTCTAAGAAGCAAAATTAAAAAATGGAGAGGAAACTCACATAGCAAAAGAGCCTTCAGAACTATAGCAACCAATTATAGTGTAGGAGTCTTAATTCAATACTGATTTGAAACAAATAAGTAAAATAATAATGTGACAAACAACTTGAAAACATTCATTATTTGATGCTCTTAGGGAATTAATTTTAAAGTAGAATAGGTCTGTAGTTCTGTGTTTTAAAGAGCTCTTGTCTGTAAATTTCATTGATATACAGATGAAATAATGTAACAATAAGATAATCTGGTGGAGACAGAGTAAAGTGGGTGGGGTAAAAACAAAACAAGATTGGTCAGGAGTTGATAATTAATGAAATTGAGTAATAGACACATGGAGGATTTATCTTTTTCCTAATTTTGTATTTGCTCAAAAATTTCCAGGAGTTTGTTTAAGTACAGAAAAAGAAGAGATCAAAAATAACATACTAGTTGGGAATGGAAGGTAGGGAGAAGGGGAGTAGGAACTCTTGCTTATTAAAATAAAATGAATGGTTTTCAACTTGTATTGCTGTATTTGAGAAAAACAGATTCTGAATCTTTGTTTGAAAACAGCCCTATTTTTAACTATAGAAAATAAGATTTGTAGTCTTAAATCTGCAACCAGTCATTCATCTGTTTTGTTTTGGTTTCTCTCCCCACCTCCCCAACCCCAGTAATTTCAAGCAAACACTTCCTTCAAGACATGAAAAAATGTAACTAACTAGAAAGCCCATGGTTTATATTTTTAACAAACACCTTTTATCCAAGAAGATTAATTTCAGTATTGTCTATTTTCTCTCTGAAAGCATGAAGAGTCTCATATAACACACTTCATTAGCATAGAAATTGATTTTTATGTGTAATTTACCCCCACATACACATACCTTATAGTTCTAGTATTTTTAAAAAGCATAAAAACATTAAAGAACAAATTTTTAAATAATATAAGATTAACATCGAATTGGAATTAAAGTAGGTCAGATAAGCGGTAACAAATTAATTTAAAAGCAAGCAAATAAGTGTAATCTTAGAAAGCCCTATATTTTATGCATTCCTGGGAGATTTAACCCACAGTTACTGAAAATTGAATAAACTGTCATTTGTGAGTTTATTACACTGTTTTGAGGAGTCATTAGCTTAGCTCAGTACAGCAATGTATTATGGTATGGCTGAACCAGTGATCACAGTCCTTGATGGAAATAAAAGCATCATTTTGCTCTCTAGGAGCTATTTATTGCTAATGTAAACAAGATTAAGAAGAATATACATGCAACAGGGAAGACGGTAAATGATAGGCAACTACCTAATTTAACATTGTCATGAGAGAATGCTGACTCAGGACCCAAGAAAGAGCTTTTAAAAGAGAGCAAAAGTTTCAGCCACATCATGTAACCAAATATGGAGAAAAAGATTTGTCTTATAATAGATTATCTGGATACACCCAGCCTCCTCTGTAACCCCAACGACTACACATCTCAGATTCTGAGTCACACTCTCAGGTCAAGTTTCTATTGTAATGAAAGCTTCCAGGGAACCTAAGCATATCTGAATATCAATTCCATGATTGTTTTATGCAGACACTGGTAATATGGTAGAGTGTAAAGATTCTACCCTAAATTTACCTTTTAGAGAAAAGTGTGTATGTAGGGGATGCGGTGACCCATCACCCACATCCCTCTTCAGGAATTAAGGGATTTGTTCCACCAGCTCTCTCAGGGAGTTACCTCAGCTAAAGACAGCCACCTCCTCACCCAAGGCCATGCCCTAGTCCTGTGACAGCCTTCTTCCAATAACTGATCAACATGGGGATATGAAGGCCTGGCAACATTGCCCCAACTTGGGACAACTCTAAAGGGATCTCCCAAGTTCATAGCTCCCCATGGGCAGGTTGAGTACTTCAATAAGACCACACCACCATCCTCCTTTTTTCTCTGTCCAGCTCTGCTTTCTTTCTTCCCTCCTCTACCTTAGGTGTGATCTTCAGCACATTTTCTAATGCACTTCCTGTATGCTAATCTCTGAACCTGATTCAGAGTCCTGCTTCTCAGGAATCTGTGCAGTAGGCATCAACAACTTGTGGGGGAAGGAGACAAAATGCATGCATATAAGATAACAAAATTGTTTAAGACTAAGTAGATACTAGATTAAGGTCCATCCCCAGGTGCAATGTGCATAGTAGTGTATCTTTAAGTGCCAAAGAGTGGGATAACTGGGTAAATTTTATTCACAATGAAGGTCAAGAAAGTAGCAGTATCTCAGTTCCAAAGAGGAGGAAGGAACCTTTCTATGCTATACAGTTTTCTAGTCCTCCTACAGACATAAAGTCAGAACTCCTATTCTCAAGATGCTGTCCAACCTAAAGCATTACTATGTGCGCATGTGTGTGTGTGTGTATGCATATATAGATATATATCTATATCAATATAGATCAGTATGATACTCTATTGGGAAGCTTTTAAGGAGGTTTAATGACTCAATACAGAATACTGAATTTGCATAGTACCACTGGCTGCGTTGGTTGGAAGATTGGAATTATTTCTTCCATTTTATAACTCCCATTTGAGACACTATGATTATCAAAAACAGCAGATGAAAATACACCCATATAGACTGTAGAAGATTTGCTAGGAGTCAAACCATGTCTTTTATAGAAGTGCATAGATCTTCTCTACTCAACTCTCAAGTTTTCTGAGGACAAAGATGTATCCGATATATTTACCTCTATATCCCCCAAGCCTAGCAAAGGATCTAGAACTAAGTGATAAAACAAATTAAAAAAAAAAAAAAAAAACATAAACATACTGAGTGAATGAAGAAAATCACAAGAAATCCTCTGAGAGACCCAGAGGTAAGTGGTATCATCACCTTTATTTTATAGATGATAGGCTGGAGACACAGTGAAGGCCACAGAGCCAGGTAGTAACAAGCAATAGTCCAAACCACCATTTTCTGATTCCAAACCCTGAAGGTTTACCTCTTCGGCCTGATTGGTTTGCCTAGTTTTATCCTAAGGAGGAGGTGGAAGAAGACGCACTATTCCTTGCTTGGGACATACTTGTTCTTGGCTCACTTGCTACATTCTTTAGGGTTGTCCTTCCCATCCTGAATCCTCCAAGAAATCTTCCTTTAGTCACACAGTTCTTTTTGTTTCTTGTGAACATCAGCAGCATTTCATGTTTGTTTAAAAAAAAAAAAAAAGTTACCCCTAATTCTCCTGCAGAGTTTGCTCGTGTTACGTGTGTGGGATCCTCTAAACTCCCTAATTATAGTATACACTCCTAGGGACAAGGAACCATGTGGTTTTCCATTTGTTGAACAGTACGAAGCTGACCACACAGGTTGGGTTCTCTGTAATGGTGCAGCTGATTGTAGCTGAGCTGGAGTGACCAGTCCATGATATGAACACCAGTATCAGACCAGGAACATCTCCCTCCTCCTTCACGACATTCTTTCCAGTATCACACCTTAGGACTACAGACTCACATCCCTTTTGGTGCTAACTGATCTGAAGTGCTGACCAAACCAGTCACATGCCCTGGCCAAAGAAAATTAAAGCAAGAAAAGGTGAAGTTTTTGCCCCTCCATTGTACATTTTGCTTAATTCAAAGAGCATTTGGTTTTTATTTCATGAGAGACCAAGGACTCCCAGCTCAAAAACAACACAGTGATCAAAGGCCAGTAAACTTCCTATAAAAGAGAATATTTAAAAAGCTTTAGAGACATTTAATTGATCTAAAACAAGAATGGGCCAGGGTTTTTAGCACTCCTTGGAAGTATTAGGTGGAGCTATAGTTAAAATTATCTATTTCATTACAAGAATAGTACAAAGCTGTCTTTATGCCAGAGCAATTATCTAGTTAATTGCTCTAGAAGGAGTATAACCCAGTTTCCAGATACAAAACACACATTTTGCCAAATGTGGTTTGACTTATGCCAGAAGCCTGCAACAGTTTTAGCTACAAAAGTTACCAGTGGAGCTAAAGAATACCCGCAGGAGCCTTTGGCGGACTTAAGACTGCAGAGAGGGAAGCACAGGGAAGGGGAGGGAAAGGGAACAAATATCTACAACCAGGACCACGGAGTCCAGGAGAAGAGAAGGAAGAAAAGAACCAAGAAAGCAGGAAAGAGAGATAAAGGGAAATGAATAGAAGGGGAAAATAAATAATAAGCAAGCATAGTAGAGAACAATGGCCTTCCCACTGGCATTCAAGAAATACAATACGTTCTGGCACCATAGATGTTACTGGTTTTTTTTGTGTTTTTTTTGTTTTGTTTTGTTTTTTGTTTTTGTTTTGAGAATTAAATGCAATAAAGTATATAATCAGCTAGGCAAAGTGCCAGACACATAGTAACAGTGTTGTCTTTTCCTTCCCCCAAATGGGGTGTTTGTGTGTGCTGTATAAGTATACAATGTAGCTAATTAGGATAACAATAATGATAATGTTTCTTTAATTACTGGGAAAGTCTTGACTAGCCTAAGCTTCCAGGAAAAGCCCTGACCATATAGATAAAGAAAATACTCCATCTACTATTGTAAGCCAGAAGCTATGCCGGCACTTCATGAATGATAATTAATTTTTACTTCTATACTAAATAAATCTGGAAATCAAGATTACACACAAAGTTTTTTTCATGTGTGTAAGAACTGTACGTCTCTCAACTCTAAATAAACTTTTTACATTACAGCCATCATCTGCTTATCAGTTGCAACCCAAAAATTGAAAAATCTATTCCCAAACTTCCTCAAAATCTTAAATTCCCAAATTTCATTGTAATCAAAAGGTTTCATCCTTTTCCTCTGATTTTTTTTTTTTTTTTTTAATCAGAACTATTACTAAGGAGATAGATGGACTTCTTTCAGTTCCTATACTATTTCCCCAGTCTGGGGTAGGTGAACATGTACATTTATAAATATATTTAAAATCAGTGGTGTTGAATCAGCCCAAAAGTGAGCAGGAGAAAAGGAAAACTATCAAAAAGCCCCAAACCTCAACAACTGGCTAATCAATCTCCAACTGAGATTGAAAATACAGCAGATATTGATTCGCACATTTAGGTCTTAACTTGGGAGTTAAAATGGCTTGAGTGTGTCCACCTTGTAATCTTTAGCATAAAATCCACTGCACAAGGAACTGTGGTGAAGGACATGATGCAATACTACATAGGTTTTTGGTGGCTAAACCAGCATTAGTGAGGTCTTCTAACTTCCAGGGTAGTTTTCCTATGCATTATACAATAGCAGTCCTGCAGGTCTGGCGTCATCACTCCTAACCACCACCACCGCCTTTTTTCAAAAGAATATAAACATGTAACACAGTTCCTAGAACATTAATGGTAGTCATTAATACATGTTAGTTGGGTCCCTGGCTACCCTTTACCATTTGTGCCAATGGCACCCATGCTGTGGAAGAGAAGATACTGCCTAAGGAATTGTTCTGAATCTTGAATAAGCTCCCTGTGTTTACTCCAAAAGCCTGGATTGAGACTTGCCTCCATATTATCTGGCCAACGTGCAACTGTTTGCTGCTCTAGAGCTGTGTTCTCATTCCATTTGGAGAAATAGAGACATAAAAAAAAGGGGGGGGGCTTGTCAAAGATCAGATTCTTACTGTCAGCATTTGTACATTTCTCTCTTTTTCTAGGTGCTCCTTTAATGCCACATGTAGGCAAATTACAAATGAACACAAGCAAGAAGCTTAGCTCTTGGCTGATGACATTACTTTGCAACAAAACAAGAGTTACATCTACAGGCGGCTGCACTCCAAACTTCAATTTAATTCACTTTCTACCAGCCACAATAGCTAGACTAATTTGCTTCAGTGTAGGGAGACCAGAGAAAGGAAATCTCACTGCATTTCCAGATGGAAAGGGAGTGGAGGAGATGGCAGCGGTGGCAGGCATTGCTCTCCGCCAACAGGGAGAAAGGCTGGGACTGGAGACAGAAGGTGAAAGTCATTTCTGTGAGCCCAGCTCAGACTACAGCGACTCAGTAGCACCACGAGGACGCCAATGAAACCAGCCCTCCACAGAACCACACGTGGTCGCTCTGGAGTCTCTGGACATGGAGAAATAAGCTTCTTACAGACAGAATCAGGGCAGATGCCTGCCAAAAGCAGGAACACATGGACTAGAACCTGAAGACCAAAGCCCAACTTTCACTGGCATAGGGCTACACATTCTGTTGTCAAGGGAGGGATGGACATACAAATCACAAATGCACCTAAGAAAACAAAATATATATCTAAGTGTGAAAATGTCTCCGTGCAATTATTATTTATCAAATAATCTACCACAGTCAGGCACCGGGCCAAAAACCTTACTTGTGTTATATTATTCACTCTCCATCAACCCTTTGAGGTAGGAACTCCTATTTTCACCATTTTTCAGATGGGGAAACTGAGGCCTAGGAAAGTCTTTCCTTGCTAAGTAACCATTTTTAAAGAGAAAAGAATGTTATTCTAGAAGAAAACATTTTATCTCTGCCTTTGGGAATGAAGTGTACACATTACACCACAGGTAAGTAAAACCGCTTGTGAAAAATAAAGTTGGGCTTTGCAAGTAGTATGGCAGGGTTCACTTAGATGTTTTCAACAAAGTTTATCTTCTGCATCAACTGATATGCCTGGAAAAGGAACAAAGTGTTTAAGTTGCTCTCCTCCTGTTGCTGGAAAAAAAAACAAAAAAAATGAAATAAAACAAAAAACTAAAATCAAAACAGCCAAGTTTAAACTAAATTGTTCATCCCCTAGGACCTAATCTGAGTTTGAAGAGTATTCAGGGGCAGAAAAAAAAAAAAAAAAAATATATATATATATATATTATATATATATATATACACATACCTCAAATTCCTTCACTTTACCATTTGTGCCATCTGCAGTGTTAGCATCATCCCTGGAAACTTCAGGAAAAAAAGTGTGCTCCTCCCTCAGGTACTATTTGCAGAAATCACTCATCTATTGATTCCTTATGTTGCTGGTCTTAGCAAGATAAGGCTCCTAATCCATCCACTAAACGTTACTCTGCCGGAGATGAAATAGCTTTAATGCCAACAAAGATTACTGTGATGTTAGGCAGGAGAAGATGGTGTTGTTGGAATTATAGTAGCCCCAGGAATACTTGCCATTTCGTGTTAATGCCAGATTGAAGTCTAACATTGACTCTACCTCTCATTCTACTCAAACATGGGGGCGGGGGGTTACAGAGGAGGAGAGAACAATCATATCTGGGTACTTAACTTTCAGAAAAGGCTTACTTCCCTTCATAAACCATGGTGATTTTCTTTCAATGGGTCTCTCCCTTAAATTATTTATTTAGTTGTTCCTAAGAAGCTATCAATTAAATGCACTACCAGCTAATAACTTTTCAGAGGGAGAAACACTACATTAAGCATAGGAATCAATGTAAGAAGCATGCTGGCATCAGAAAACATTTGAATATATGCATCTTAGAATTGACATATGTGAATATAGCTATATTATGTCAGACGCATATAAACCTACATTTTTATGTACATAAATATACTGAATACACATAACACTAACAAGCGGAAGGAAGGAAGGAAGGAAGGAAGATAGGGTCATGGGAGAGTTTTTTTATTTACATCTATGTGAACATACACATTTCATTTACGCTTTACTCATTTTGGAGTGATATCATATAGAAACCATAGCATCTGGGAATTTGAAGAATAACCCATATAATCCATATTCTGCTTTGAGTAGGAATAAAATGGAAAGCCATCTGCTCACAACACTAATTAGTGCTAATTATTAAGAGAATATTTTTTGTTTTTACATAAAGGGTGACAACACTGGGAACATTTCTTTATTTTAGCCTGCTATACCATATAGTGAGACTTTAGAACAAGCAATGCTAAGGAAGATCCAGAAGGTCTTCAATAAGAAACAAAAGAAGGAACTCTCTTCAAAGTCTCAGCAGGAATATCTAATGCAGGAAGTGAGACACACACACCAAAAATGGGTACAGCAGACCAAGATGGAATGTGAAGAGCGTACACACTTTTTGCACACAACAGGAGGACATGGGGCCTAGCCACAGAAGGGAAAGGTCAGCCCTCTTCCCATGCATACCCTATGCCCTCCTTGCCAATTAGTGTGAAGTATAAATTCTTAGGCCTCCTCAAGGCTAGGTCATGTCAAATATAGTTTATGCAACAGGACAGCATACAAAGGTATGTAAGACACCCAGTATTGCCAGAAGAAAGTTGACGTTCCGACTGTGTGGCTAAAACAGATACACAATCAAGGTGATCCATGAAAAGCAAGTAAGGACTAAAGTTCACCTGAGGAAAAGATTCCGATCTGTGGGAGAGATCAGCCAGATCTTTGTGAGGTAAGACTAGGGGATCACGACACCCTCCTTCCAGGGGGCTGGAAGGCAGAGGAGAAGCCTACATGTTACACAGGAAGAGACACACAGCTGATCCTAGGGTGGTGCATAAAAATACATGCACTCAAGCAGTGGGACTAGAGAGGCCTGTAATAAGGGACTTTCAACACTCCTGGGTGCTGAAGAACAGACCATATTTAGTTAGTTGCTAGTGAGTCACAACTGTTCATATTACCAACTGCTCAATAGTAATAAACTGTCCCAAAATATCAAAGTCAAGAACCAAATGAAAAATAAGAAAATATTTACCAGAGAACTACTTATAGTATCTTTACTTGAGCCGTATATAAATTATATTTTAAGGAATAAATTTGGTCAATGAAGTAAATAGACCAAGAGGGGTATTGTGTGTTAGTTTAGCAAATTGCTAGGTATAATCACCTTCTGCATGGGGACCTTTATTTAAGATTCATTCTCCTATGGAGTCCATAAGGTTGTCAGTAAAATCCCTGGAGGAAAGTAAAATGGATCTCTGGATTGGGCGAGTGCAGTAATTAATAGCCTGGGTACAGGAGTCAGAGAAGCCTGGGGTTAGATCCCATGTCCATCCTCATTGTTTATATCTTCACAATTAACTTTCTCTAAGCCTCAGCTCCTCCTCTGTGAGACAGGAATGTCTGTTGTAGGAATCACTGGGGGCGTTGCTGAAGATACTTGTGAGTATCCTCTAAAGTACCTAGAGCGCTGCTTGGCATGTAATAGGAGCTACTTGTGGAAAACCATCTCCTAACTCAGGATGTTGGGAGACAGTCCTCCATGGGTGTTTTGCATTTCTGCAGGTCTTCAATGCAGGGGCACTAGTTGTCCTTTTCTGGACTATCTTTCAAGGATGTTTACATAATAAATAGCTTGGAAAAGGGAGATAGGGTCTTCCTCCAGAGCACAGAGAGAGGATCTGCTTACTATTTAGTACCATAAGAAGTTATCCTTGTGGGACAAAGGTCTGACAGGTTTGAGTCCATGATAAGAAATCTGGGTCCCCTGAGCTCCAGGTACCTCTCCTTTCACACAACCCATTCAGCATCCTGGCATTACTAGAAGCTTGCTGCATCACCCTGTGGAAGTAGCAGGAGAAAATAAGGAGGCTCTGGCCACTGCTATTTCTGTGAGTATACGGCTATGGTCTATCACATAACCTTGTCCTTTGTGTCTGCCCAGGAAGCTCAGGGTTTCTGCCAGCTTCTGCCAGACCATGGTGGGCTAACTTGTTCCCTGGCAAGAAGGGTAAAAATACCAGAACTTCACAGTTCTTGACAAAGAGCACTTAAAACCCAGTCTATCTTCAAAATATTTCCCCATGGATTTGCCATGTGGACTCTAATTACTACCACCAGTCAATCTTGTCATTAAAGAAAGCTCCTATAAAGTTGTAAATATATTTTCCCTAAGAGCTACCACCATGAGTCATAATGCCTAATTGCTAATTGGCTTATTATTTAGTTTGTGAAACACTTAGCAAATGCCAGCTGTAATGGAAAATAGGAGGTCAGTTTGGATAGGAGTTCTAATGTTAATAGACCCCTTTGCTGAAGGGACTTCATCCTTGAAAACAGCACTTTTCTGGTGGTGGACAGCCGAAGGGCAACGGAGCAGGAGATAAATTGCGGGTTTTCCTCATGCTTCATTGCATCCCTTAGAAGTAAAATATAAAAATCAATTTTAACCTTTAAATATAAAATCATATAAAAATGGTAGGGTTTTCAGTACCTTCATTCATTAGTAATGACTTTGCGTTTGTTAAATGTGTCAGAGTAATTTCTATTAGCTCTTCTTCCCCCAGGACAGCATGGGAACTACACTGGCAGGAAACACAGCTTACAGATTTTTGTATGCTTCCTATCCAATCCTGCCCCTAACCCCCAGCTCCTTTCTTTCTGAGGCCTGTCACAGAAACTTTCATCTCCAACAGAAGTGCTCAGCCAGTACCGTGTGGATTGCATATGGCTCTTAAAAGAGAATGTGAGAGCTACAAGTTTACACGCTTTTGTCAAACAACTCCAGGACATCAGAACCTCCTAAGCGGTAGGAGAAAGGAGTCAGGTAATTCCAGGCTATGTGCAACATTTAAAAACCACAAGTGTACTATTCACAGTGTTGAATTCATTCAAACATTTTACTAATGGCTACTTAGCACTTTTAAACAACCTTGCATAAATCACTTTCTAAACCAGTGCCTATAAAGAAAAACACTGTTTCATTTCTTGTATTGCTTTATTTGGATAGCAATTATTTAGTGTCTCTTTTTGCCTTAACCAGGATGGGTTGGGAGGAATTTTGAAAAATTCCACTATGCTCATTCTCTCATCACAGAATTGAAGAGTCAACATACAGAAGTCCAAACTGGAAACAGTGAGATTAGACTGTGACTGTTCAAATACGTAAGATGAATGCCAAACTCTGAGCATGTGGTAGGGACTCTATATAAATAGCAGCTGTTATTATTTTGCCAGAAAAGTTAATCCCAGGGTCTTCTTTATGTTGAGTGTCCTAGTAGATGTCCCAAAAAAATCCATTTATAAAAATTACTGTCTTTCATTAACCTATCAAATATTCGAAGTAGGCTATACTTAAAAGTTGAAGGTATATGAGCTCATGAAGAAAAAGATTGCATGAATTAAAGATAGTGGAGACTGAGGGGATATTAATAACTATGCCCCACATAATCATATAGAATTAAGTGTATAGATTTCTTAAAATATGAATGAATTGAAATATGGTCTACATCAAGCTACACTGCCCAAAGAGTTTGCTAGTAAAGGACAAATATGTGCTCTCCCTCATGTAGTTCCCTAGTCTGCACTGGAGGTCTTGGTCATAATTGTATACCATTTAGTTTTTACCAAAAATGGATATTCTAGAGCTCTTCAACTCTTGCTAAGCATTAGCACATCGCCAACCTCATTGTGCAGAAGTCTCCCAGTAAGCAGAGCCACAAAGTGCAAAGCTTGTTTGCGTTAATTGGATTAATAATTGTTCAAATATCTTAGCAAAAGAAGTTTATTTTTTGCATAAGAATCTTTTAAAACCTTTAGATAGCACAAATAAAGGTAAATGCTGGTGTGGTCCCTTAGTACTTTGTAACTGCTTTCCTATACTGAGCTGCAGAACATACTGCTTGCCTGAGGTAGAAAGGAATCACAACTAATAGATTCATACGGTGGAGTAAGGCAAGGTGGTACCCACCTGGACATCACAAAATTCAAAAAGTAAAATAGAAAAGCAAGCACCTACAATATCATTTCAATTCAAAGGGTTTGTTCCATTTAACAAAAGAAAAACCAAGAATAAGAGCTGAAAGTTCCTTCTCAAACATACCTACATTTGAGATAGGATCCCATCCATCCCTCCAGATGGACAGAAAAGTTCCTTCAACCCCAGGCCAAATTCTCCAGCTGTGCTTACAACCTGCCCCCTTTTACCTCTGCACACTAGTTGCTTCAATTATGCATTTTGTTGTTGTTGTTTCTGTACATTCAACCCTCCATCCCAGCTACCTCCCTCTCTTCAACCTAGAAGTACATTAAAAATACCTCCATTTACACATATTTCTCACTTCGAAGTAAGGTCTTGCACCAACCACGCAACTCCACCTTCACCCACTTTCAAGTCCAAACTTAGTACTATCTGCATACTATATCTACACTTCCTCAACCTCATCTCAGTCTAGACTATTATAATTTAATCTACCCTACCCTAGATACTGAAATTTCTTTCAAAGGATTTCTTGTTAATGGTCTATTTTCATTCCAAAAACTACATACTTTTAAAGCCTTTTATAATATTATTTTCTCCTTAAAAACTGCCCACCTTGGCTTCTATCCTGGTCTTTTTTCCCCATGAGGCACTTTGAGCTCTAGTCCTCATGCCTTAAATGTTGGCCTTTCTCATGGAGCTATCCTTCATTATGGTATTTGATCTACTCCTTCCATAGTCTTCCTTGATTCAAGATATCACCATCTGCCTAATCACATAAATTGGAAATCTCAGTGGCACCTTCAACTTCTCCACTTCTCCATTGCTATCAATCTCTCACATTCAACAGGACACAAAACATAGCTGCCTTTCAAGTGAGAAAGGCCGGAATCTCAATTCCAGTCCTGCTCTCAAGTTTAGAATCCTGTAGCTCTGTGAAACAAAGCATGCAAGCACAATCCTAATACGTGGGTACTTACAAAATGAAGCAGGAGCCCAGGAAAAAATTGTGCTTTAGTCTGCATAAAGGGGAAGGTAATCAGAGAAAGCCTACTGTGAGAAGGTAGAATTTGGATTGAGTTCTATTAACTGCTAAGGAGTTGGGTAAGTGGAGGGAAGAATGAGAGAAATGCAGGAGTACTTAAAGTCAGGGAGAGAAGGCTAGGCTGAGAGAAGGGGAAGAAAAAGAGACTGGATCTGTTGGCAGAGGTCATACACTGATGGGCCCAGTTTACCTAGTGGCATTATCATGGTTGATAGGGACCCTTTAAGTATTCTGAGAGTACAGTCCAATTTGTGTGCCTCAAAAACTTCGAACAGCAAACAGGTTGGATTGGAGGGAATAAAGACCAGAGTGAGAGAGTCCACTTAGGAGGCTAAGCCCGATCAAATAATATTAACTTATTCAGCAATAGTTATGGGTACTACTGGAGATACTCTGAGTTTTCTCATTTGTACTCTAAGTGTAAGAATGGGGTCTTCTCATTGGCTCCAATTTTGTATAAATACTAAAGAACCTTAGATCAATGCTTTATAATTTGATGAAAGAAAGCTACAGAAATAAAGTGTTGGAGAGCAGAAGAGAGGGAGGGAAGAGATCCAATAGGAGGGAAAAAAGGGAGTAAGAAAGTACTGTGGGCAAAAGTGGAATGCCAAGAGGAAAAAGATGGAAAGGGAGGAAAATGGGGTGAGGACCGTTTATTCTTTTTTGGACGATTTGGGGGGGGGTGTATTTTCTTCAAGGTTTCAGAGAAAAAAAAAAAAAACATCCTTGATAGATGCAGGACTTTAACATGATTGCTTTCATGAGCCTATGTATTACCAATATTGATACTATAAATAGGTTTTCATTTTAGTGGATAAGACAATAAATGGGTCTGGGCCTGGCAATGATGATTTATCTCACAGGTTTGGTTCTCTTTGATCATGACACAATTGCTGTTTAATCTACAGATAAAAGGCTTTTAGAGAAAAAATGTTCATTGTGGAAAAAATATTCTCATCTTCTAAAGAAATATTCAAATTACAAGTGAGAGTAGAAGCTTTATACGGAAAACATAAGTAAGTGCCATATTAAGTATTAATGTACTAGATGTACCACATGTGAAGGTACCACATTAATAGCATCACTTAACCTGAATAAGTCATTCCACTACTTTAACCTTGGTACCAACAGACTTAATATATTCAGCTTTTGTTTTCAATTATCTGTTATGTCCTGCGACGGGTTTATTGTAGACACTGTGAAAACTATTATGACCCCTCAAAGACATAAGGCAATTTTCTTCTCACCAGGATATTTTGAACAAATTACTCTCCATTTTAACATGAAAAAGGCTATGAATTTTAGCTCCCCAGACCTGAAATAATGGAATCCAGTTAAAATTTCAATTACAATCATACAATTATATCACATCAATAAATGAAGATAAAAATCCTACAGAAGGTGAATGCTTTCTGTCTTTGCATGATTTTATTTTCTCCCTTTTTCTTTTGCTTTTGGTCCCAAGCCTAGAGAGCATTTTCAGGTATAATTATTTTGTAGGGTACTTGAAATAGTTCTACTGTTTGAAAAGATAGTGTTGTAGCATCGCATTGCTGTGAGCATTACAAAGCATGGCTACGGTTTGCAATAATTAAAGGCTGTTTGAGTTAAGAATTTTATGATTAGCCCTATTATGGCTCATTGAGCTTAAGTTTTGAAATTTTGTACTGAGTCCAAGACTAAAATGTTTCTTAGTCATAGAATGAATTTTAAAGATTAATTTGGACATTTTTCAGAGCCTTCTTATTCTCCCCATCCTTGGGTTACCATCATGTCCTTTCATGGCATAGTTAGTGGTAAGGCTAAAGGCTCAAGCCCAATATGAGCAAATTAGCTTCTCTATTCTAATGTAAACATCCCATCCATTTCAAAATGTCCCCAGGTCAAGGGTCATCTCTATAAAGTAGGCTTTGGACTCAGCTCAGCTGCCAAAGCAACAGCCACAAGTACAGTGAGTCAGACACTAGAAGTCTGGTTCTAGAAGATATGGCTTCAAGAAGTCTACTGACTAAAAGAGATAGCCAAGCTCTCCTCTCCACTCCCCAGCTCAAGTCCATTTCATTCATAGAATATAGGTATTTTAACTTGGACAATGTCAACAGGTGTAGTTTCAACATCCAAGTTTGATTTGCCTTTAAATATAAAATTAGGCCTCTAATAGAGATAGGGACTAGGAGATTGCTGCTGAACTTTTTTTTTTTTTTTTTTTTTTAAAGAAGCAGAAGAGGTAACATCCTTTTCTTCCTCCACCTCTCCCCCCAATGTCCATCACCAGACCTATTTAGGGGGTGATGAAGAAAAAAGTGTGAAGAATACATAATGAAGTGCAAAATACTGATAAGTACAGAGAATGAATGGAGTAGACAAGAAAGTGAAGAGTCTAGGATGGTTAAGGACTTTCCAGAAAAACAAGATCCTGGGACAGTGTTGCTGGGGGTGGTTGGGGGTGGGGGGGGGAAACAAAAAGTAAAAAAAAAAAAAAAGCCACCGTGAAACTACCATAGACTTAAAAAAATAAATTTACAAAGTAAAAACCTAAACCAGAGAGAGTAGCATGTCTACCACCCCCCACTCCAGCTTCTTGGTCCTTCACAGCCCCTTGTCCCCCCCCACCCCCACCACAAAACAAGAGAGCTTAAAGAAAATGCTACAGCATCTGCTACAATATGTTGTGATGTGGATGCACCTCAAGGACATTATGCTAGTGAGATAAGCCAGTTATTAAAGGACAAATATTGTGTGAGTCCACTTGTAGGAGGTACTTAGAGGGGTCAGAATCATAAAGGCAGAAAGTGCAAGGGAGCTGCCAGGGGTTGGGGGGAGGGGAGCTGTTTAATGCATATAGAGTTTCAGTTTTACAAGATGCAAAGAAATGGGAGATGGTGGTCATGGTTGCACAACACCAGTGTACTTAATGTCAGGGAATTGTACACTTAAAAGTGGTTAAGATTGTAAATTTTATGTTGTGTATTTTACCACAGTCCCCCCCCCCCCACCCACCCAAGATTAATTTAGAGAGAGAGCACGAGCGGGAGGGGCAGAAGGAGAGGAAGAAAGAATCCCAAGCAAACTCCGTACTGAGCAGGAGCCCAAGTTGGGGCTCAATCCCAAAACCACAAGACCATGACCTGAGCTGAAATCAAGAGTCAGATAACCGACTGAGCCACCCAGGCACCCCATCTTACCGCAACTTCTAAAAGGTGACATAAAACATTACAAACAAGTGAAAGAAATTCTGTCAAATGATCTAATAACAAGAAAAATTCAGTAATGAAAACCAAGAGTATAAACCAACAAAAATATTAAGAAAGGAATCTTAAGCAGAGAATACTTACAAATTTCTAAAAGAAGAAACAACACAGAGGCAATAAAGGATAATAGCCTACAGGTTTAACCAAATTACCTTATCAGACTCAGGCCCACAGAGTGCCGGGGATCAAAACATTTCAAAGATACGATAATGCAAAAGTAGGGAAAAAAAAAAAAAAAAGGAAGAAGAGTACAATGCTCTTTACGAAAGGATATTTCTCAGCCATTTTAGAAGATACGCCGAATGGAAATTCTGAATGGGAAATCCATTACCATAATATCATGCAAACCATAATAAATCTCAAAGTTTAGAGATACTAAGAGAGAAAAAAAAAAAAAAAAAAAAAAAAAAACCGTGGTTCAGACCTTAGCAAATGCCAGTTTGGGGTGCCAGAAATCAGCTCCAGAAGTCCGAGTTGCTGCCTCCAGGACTTCAGCTTCCTGCACTGACCCTGGGGCAAGACGCTGCATCACTGGGCCTCCGAGCAGAGAGAGGAGCCAGTCCTTCAGGAGTACTGGCTTGGGCTAAGAAGCAGTGTGAGCCAGACCCTTTACGGACCAGCGTGGGAGGCGTGGCCTCCCACCCCCGCAGGGCACTCAGGTGTTTCTCATTGTAGGACTCCCCTGTTGTCCTCCGGAGAACTCGCAAGATCACAGACTGGGTTTTCTCTGAGTATTCAGGGCAACAGTGCTTCTGGCCTGATCCCATCTTTATGTTTTGAAAGCTGTGTTAACACTTTGAGGTCTAGAAGATGTTTGCTTATACCCAGCAATGAATAGGGTCACCATTGCACACTTATATCTTTTTAGAAGGTTTTGTGAAATTTGAAATCCCTACTAAAAGTCAGTATTAGCCTGAATTTATTATATATGCTTTTCATCAGAGATGGAGGGAGGGAAGCCAAGAGGTTGAGAGAGAAAGGAAAGAGAAAAACAGAATGAGAGTAGAAGTTGGAGCCCATCAAAAGTATGCAATACACACAGGAACACTTAGTTCTATGGTATTGTTGATCACCGGGAAAAGCTGAGCAGCTGATTCTGCTCATGTTGATCTTGTGTGGTGAATTACACCCACCTGGTGAAAGATCTGAGCAGCTTGATGAGATCCGATGCCTTCTATCCCACCATCATCCCTGTAATTCATACTAATCAAATTTCTAATTGAAGATTTGAGAATTCAAACCAGCTGATATTTAGAATGCAAATACTATAAAAAGTTCTTTCTTCTGGCTTCAAGACAAAAGACTTGTTTTAGGTCTCAGTATGTAATAGTTCTACTTCAAATATGATTTTGAGATATACAAAATAGACATCATTCTTAGAGTGGCTAATGCACCAAACCAGGCTATATTCCAGGACATTCTACATAAATCATGACAAGAAAACAAGAGAGAAGAATGACACTCTAAAGCACTATTGAAACATCCTAATAAAATATCAGAAAAAGAAGTTATATCTTCTTTCCTCATGTATAAAGATAGAACTACCCTATCAGATCTAAAAGATCTAGGCCTCTACTCTGTACATAATGATACATTTAACTGCGGGTCCAGTGGTTTTCCATAGTTATTAACCCAAAGTGGAGCTAGAATAGGCTTCACCAAATAAGTCTTTAGAAACATTCTTTTGTTAACCAGATCTGAAAATTTTATTATTTTACATAACTTCAAGATGATGGTAATAATTTTGCGAAGACCAAATGCCTAGAAATCTTACAAATAAATGTTTTAATAATCAATGTAAAAAGCCTAGAAATAAACAGAATTCCTAATTCTAAAAGATCTGGATTGCAAAAGTAAATGTTGAACTCTTATACAGACTAGGGTCATTTAGGATAAAATAAGGGAAGAAGAAGGGAAGGGCAGGTATTTTAAGACCCAAACTGCTAGGGAAATTATCACATTTAGATATAGAAACACATAAAGAATTGTAAACAGGTCTTCAATAGAGTCATAAACACCATGGGTTCACTCAGTATAAATGTTCAAAAAAATAATTTTGTGTATGTTCTATGTATTTAGAAAATAAGATAACTATATCCCAGGATTAAAAAGCAAATGGAAACTACACCTAAACAAAGAATCCAGAGAAACATACATTAGCAGCCAAACACAGCTTGGTCAAATTCAAGGGAAGAAAGTTGGTATTTATGTATAGGGGCAAATATGGCTAAGGTATTAGGACCATATAATAGCTTTAGACCTGGAATCATGGAACATAGTCTGAGGTCTGGCATAAGCAGTGAACTTACTCTCATGTTATTTGTGGTAATGCTGGGCATTTAAACTGCAGCCATAATTGCTCAATGGCTTTTCCAGCAACAATAGGGCTGAGAGCCCTTGCACAAACTCTCAGAACAGAGGGAACACACTTTTTTTCCTAAAACTGAGCTGAATGTCAGGCAGTAAAGTTCACAGTCCTCTTTGGAATAATTAAAGTCATTTTCAAAAGTTATTTTTAAAACATATTTACAAATCGTCCATTTAAAAAAATCAACTTCCATGTTTTTCTACATGCATACCTTGACTGCAAGACAATGTCTTTGAAAATCGAAGGATTTAAACTCTCAGTCTTCTTTATACTTCTAATAAGACAACCAAACCCATTAATATTTAGTGACAGCTATATTTACAGTCAAATCTGCTCTCTTTCTTCCCAAACCAGCCCTCAATCCTCTACAAGAACACTGTTCTCTGTAGGTCTCTATCAGCTGTACTCTCACCCCAGTAGAAATTGATCTTTGCCTTTGGTTCCACCATCAACTGTTCACCCTTATTTGATAGCACAAACCACACCCCTTTTACATGCAATGCAAGTCTTTGGCCTGTCTGAGGCTCAGAGCATACTCTGTCCTTCTCCTGCTCTGTCCTGCTTAGTAGGACTCCTACCCTACATTACCCTCCATCTCTTGTCAACTGGCATCCAGGTAGACTCAGCCAGTGGGAGACCATGAATGGACTGGTGCATGGGAGAAGGGAAAAAGCCAGAGTATTTCTCCCTCCCTCATCTGCCTCAGGGTAGGGTGGTGGTACCACAAGCAGCAGCTGCATCTTCTCTGTTGGTAACATCAGGCAGACAGCTTCTCCTTTCTTCCATGACTCAGCACCCTCCAGACAGCCCCCACCCTGGGTGCAGTTACAGCATGATTGCCCGAGGTGTGGTCTTCGTCTATCACCCCCTTCTCCTTCTCTTGTTGTTGTGCTTGTTGTTGCTAAATTTCAGATTGCTTCACAGTTTCACATTTGGCTTCTGGGGTCTTCCAACACTTGCAGTAAACAATTCTCTTCATTAAATTCCTTCTGAAATTACCTAGGGTAGTTTCTATTTTCATGACTGTATTCTGCAGGGTTGTAGTCCCCTTCTTGGTTGTGAACTGCAGGCCAAGAACTTTTATAATGTGCTTGGTCTGCCATTCTGCCTCCAGTCTGTTTTCCTTCTCATCTATCTTGACAGAGCTACCTGTATTATCTTTCCATTTAAAGGACCCAAATATAAATATAAATATTTGCATTTAATGTTTATATTGGGTCCTTTATTTTTAATAAAAGAGAAAATATGAATATAAGTTAATTATAGCCATAGAAAGAGTAAATAAATGGATTATACCAGAAGAAAAGTTGGGGAGGAGACAGATAGCTACAAAATTTGGCTCCATTTTGGCAATCATAGAAATGAGACACTCAATTACATGACTCTTTCAGAAAGCTAGCAAAGTGTTCTTGGCATTTCCATCTAATGGAAATTGCTCACCTTATCAGAAACATGGGGACGTCAAGCAAATGGAACTTAAAATTTCATGTAAAGAAAGGGTTCAGCAGTTAAAAAGGTATTTGAAAGTCACAGTTTGTGAGGAATAGATGAATTGCCTGTCATCCAAACAATCTTTCATAATTACTAGTTGTTCCTAAAATTTTAATAAATGTGAACAGGGAAAAATTAACTTTATATATAGACATTATCTAATGCTATTAAGAAGAGCTCCATATCCTTTAAAGACCAAATAAACAACAGGTAAGTTTAACATTACTGGATGAAATTTTGGAGCAGTTAACTATGGCAAGATCAGATCATTCTCCCCAAATTAAGAAATACAGAAGCAAAAAGTCCCAGACCTGCCCCAGCTATGAATAAATAATTGATCAAGTCTTTCAAAATTTTGTTCTACAGTGAGTAGCACAGAAAATGACCTAAGTAGGACTGCAAAATTTTCTACCAATTCCATGGGAAATAAGGCTGACATTTTCCTCAGTGAATAGCTAACTGAAA
>NW_024425563.1:38039275-38087128 GCF_017311325.1 Ursus maritimus
GTTTCCTGCTGAAATTGCTAGGAAGAAATAGGAAAAATATACACTTCTAAATAAGCAAACCACATGATCTGTTAAATAGAAGGTTTTATTTTTTTAATATAAATTGGTTAATATTGTGCCAAATATTATGCATTCAGTTTTAGGACAATGGGTTTTAAGCCATTCTTCCTAATAATTACATTATAGCAAATCCAACTGTGATGAGCCTACTTCTGGGCTGAAACAAAAATTATAAAATAATTTTTTTAAATGATAATGGTCAATGCTGATGAGTGTGTAGGGCAAAGAACACTCTCATAAACAGCTGGTAGACATGAAATCAATAAAACCTCCCTGCTGGGTTATTTATCAAAAATTTATTTATCAAAAAATTTAATACATTTATGTACCCTTTGATTGAATAATACCAATTCTTGGAATTTATTCTAGGGGAATATTTATGCGTATGTACAAAATTTTCTACGCAGATGTTCATCACAGCATTGCTTCTAAAACTAAAAACTGGAAATGCCCCAAAAGAAAGTTACTAAGCCAATAATCATATATTCCCAAAATAGAACATGATGCACCTATTTAAAATCATGCAGTAAAAGAATTTAATCGTATTGAAAGAAGTTTTTGATAAAACTATTCAAAGAAATTATTGCTAAGAAGACTTCCAGCAAAAGATGGCAATGGCAGATTGTACACATACATTTAAACCCACTCCTTTCTGAAACTCTAAAAATGACAATAAAGGGGTATTTTTAATCAATAAGCCCACAGAGACAAAGACAAGAACAGAGGAAACAATAACTATAACATTTCAGATGTCTTTCCAGATAGACATGTGGTCACTGACTTAGTAGATCCCAGAAAGCTGAAACCAAGTCAACGATGTGGAGAACCAATAGCAACTTGATTTCCATTTGGTTCTATGACCCATGAAAGGCTCAGAAATTGATGGGATTTGGTATTTATGAAATTGGTCTAAAGGAGGTACTAGACATATAAAGATTGACTGAAAGTTGGATTTAGAGGCAATTATTGCAAAGCTTTTTAATGACAAAGCAAAAAAGGAAAAGCAATCAGAGGCCCAACCTCAAACTCTATAGACTCAAGGATTTCTCACAGAATTAATTTTCTTCCTTTTATATTTCTTCCCATAAAAGCTTAACAAATGTGTATTTAAAAAAAGAAGTAGAAGCAGTAAGATATCTAGAGATTCTTCCAGATCCCATCCAGCTAGCAACTAATATTCTCCTACCCAGAAGAAGACTGGAGACTTATTTCCTGGAGAGTAGAAAGAGAATCTTTGGCACAGATGGGGTGGAGGACTATACTGAAAACAGGGATTAAGTACAAGTTTCTATAGCAAACAAAAAATCTGATCCTCAAACTCATAAATAATTGCAAGGGACTCCATAAATAGCCAAAACAATTTTGAAAAAAAACAAAGTTGGAGGACTCATACTTCCCAATTTTGAAACTTACCCACAAAGCAATCAAAACAGAGTGCTATTGGCATAAGGTAGACATATACATATACAGACATATATTTCTGAACTCCCAATTCTATTGCATTTTTAGATACAAAATAGAATTGAGAGTCTAGAAACAAACCCATACACCTTTAGTCAACTGATTTCAATGCGTGTCAAGACCATCCAATGGATAAAGGACAGTCTTTGGAACTAATGGTGCTGGTAAAACAAAAGAATGAATTTGGACTCCTACCTTAAGCCACATACAAAAAATTAATTCAAAATGAATCAAAGTCCTAGATGTAAAAGCTAAAACTATAAAAGTCTTAGAAGAAAACATGTATAAATTTTCTTGACCTTGGATTAAGCAATGGTTTCTTCAGTATAACACCAAAAGCATGGCAACCAGAGAAAAAATAGATAAATGGGTTTCATCAAAGTTAAAAACTTTTGTGCTTCAGAAGGAAACATCAAGAAAGTAAAAAGAAGGTGAAATTTTAACCCACTGAAAATATTTGAAAATCATATATCTGGTAAGGAACTTGTTGCTAGAATATATGAAAACATGTAGAATTCAATAATCATCATAATAAAATAACCTGGGGCATCTGGGTGGCTCAGTTTGTTAAGCATCTGACTCTTGATTTTGGATCCGGTCATGATCTCAGGGTCAAAGGATCCAGCCAGTGTTAGGTTCCTCACTCAGTGGGGAGTCTGCTAGGGATTCTTTCTCTCCATCTCCCGCTGCCCCTCCCCCCACTCTCTCTCCCTCTAAAATAAATATATCTTTAAAAAAAAGGACAAATAACCCAATTTAAAAAATGAGTAAAGAACCTAAGTAGACGTTTCTCCAAAGATAGATGATGCATTCAGTATCTTCACTGTGCTGATGGATACACAAATATAACCATGTGATAAAATTTTATAGAGCTAAATACACATATATACACACAAATGAAATATAAATAAGACTAGGGAATTTTGAATTATATCAATGGGTTGTATCAGTGTCAATATTCTGGTTATGATATTTTATTATTATTTTGCAAAATGTTAGCATTTGAAACTCAGTAAAAGTTATACAGAGAGTATCCAGAATCTCTGTATTATTTCTTACAGCTGTGTCTGAAACCTATAATTATCTCAATACAATTACTACTAAAAATAAATATAAATAAATAAACCTTCTCCCAGGCATATCAGTGTGAAATTTCTGAATTCCAGAGACAAATGAAAAAGTTCCTACAAGTTTCTAGGAAGCTGGGTATGAAATATTAAAGTATACTTAAATTGAAAGGATAGAAAGATGGAAAGTATATATATTTGGTAGGGATTAGGATGTGGTGGAAGATAACTAAATCTACAGATAGGGATGGGGGATGAAATGACTCTGAAAATCTTTTTTTATGAGTTTGCTGACTACCTTATAGCAAAGTACCTAAAAGAATTCTAGAATTTACAGATCAGTTATGACTTATTTCCCAAATTTGCTAGCCTCTCCAGTGTTAACAAACAGCATTCAGTAATATGTAATTAAGGGAGAGATGCTGTTGATTATTTAAAAGCCATGTAACACCACCTATTCCTTACTAATAAGTCTCCATTTTGTTAAGTAAGGGAGAACACTCAGAGTTAGTGAGTACAGCCCCTGAATTAATGTGGGAAGGGAGGGAGCTTGCAACCTGGTTCTAGCCGATGTGATATAAAACAGGTGTAGACCGAGAGAGTGAAAAGAGCTTTTATGAAGATGTTCCCTTCTTGTATAAGAGGAAAATGGGGAAGAAGCTTCACCTTTTGCCAATCCCTGGTTCCTGCATCAAACATAGGTTTGTGAGGATATGACATTGAAAGCAGCCATAAGAAAAGGCTAGAGACTCACAGGGAAGCTAAGTCAGAGCTGTAAAATTTTTGAGTCCAACCATTGCTAGCAATTGGATTTCTTATTATATAATGAAAGCATTCCTATTGTTTAAGCTTAGTTTTAGTCAAGCATTCTATTTATTTGACTGAAAAGCACTGCAAGGCTAAAGAGAGAACAGCTGTCTCAGAGCTAACCAGATTTATTTATTAATGATATGACTATTCATGCTTTTCTGTAAACCAACTACTCAAAGTACATGTTCTGGATGATAAAAAATTCTTACTCAATACATTTGAAAGTAGGATTTTATTAAATAATAATATTGAATTGCCACTTCTAAAATTCAAATATATAAGCATACATAAATTATTTAAATCTAATACCATTCTGTATCATCTTATATTAAGACTAATCTAGTCATAGTCAGTTAAAAATATCTGTGATATTTGTCCACATTTTTCAATAAATGTTGACCAAGCCCCTGTTCTGTCAGGCAACCTTGTAGCCATTGAAGACATCAAGTAAGTTAGACTTGGCCTCTGCCCATAAGGGACTTGTAGCTATTCTCCAAATGAAGACTATTTAGGTAACTTTAATCAAATCTTGAACCAACCCTTGGTCATGATTACAAAATCGTCCCTCTGTATAGGAAAAGCAGCCACAAATGCCCCCAGGGATGAAGGAGAAGGTATACCTGGGTAACAGATCCCTGTGATTTTTTGATGTTCTTGCATATTTCACCGGGAATAGGTTTTCAAGTTACTTCAGGAAGATATATTTCTGGTTTTCAAAAGAAAATGTCTTTCTCTTCTTAGAGACATAGAAACAACAGTGTCATAAAATACTGAGAACACATTACTTCTTATTCACTATGTAGGTACTAAAACAGTCTTTTTGATTATGTAGGTTAAACTAAAGTGAGCCATTCCTCAACTACAAATGAGAAATAATAAATGACCAATAACCAAGGTCTCAGTCAATGAACCCTTTTCAAATATAAAGTTGACATATGATGGATCTTAGTATCAGCATATTAATGACCACTGTATTACCAGTTATATAATTACCCTTGTTATATTAATAATAATTAACAGTGTTGAACAAATCTATCATGAGATATTTTTAAATTTTATTCTTTTCTGGATTAATTTCCTCTTTTAAAAAATTAGGATTTAAATCAAATCCTCATGAATCAAACTCTGCACCAGTGTCATATCAGCAAATTTAACTTAAACAGAAAATTATATTAATTGCTTTGGATCAGATCAAGTATTACATTGTCCCATTTATATATTCTCCTTTGACTTCTTTGACAGTGATTATCTCCATGAGTCCTTTCTGTATATAATAATAGGGCTTCCTCAGTTGAGGTCGCAATGTCTCCTGGATCAGTCTGACTGACAGATGAACATTTGGCATGTGCTTAGGAGGAAATAGACACTTTAATTAGCTCAGTTACTCACAAGTGCCTTGGACACTGTGCCCCAAAGCAGCGACTATAATAAACGTTGACAGGAGAACCCTGGTCTTTCACTAAAGAGACTTACAAAATGGAAAAATCATTTAAAAGCCTTCAACCTAAGAGTCTTGAATCATAGATTTTCAAGCTTTCATTTCCTACTCTGGGCCTAAGAACTATTAAACTGGCAGTATAGCAAAGGCAATTTAGTGTAGAAAGTATGAAAGGATGGTCTTTTCAGGAAAAGATACTGGAACTGTTGAAAATTCAGTGGAGAAAAAAAAAAAACATGTCAATCCTTTCCTCACACCATATAAAAAATTATTAACTCAGAAACAGACAATAGACCAAAATGCAATACCTAGAATAATAAAACTTTCAGGAGAAAATATCATAACTTTCGGAAAACTTTCTTGGATACAATATGAAAAGCATGATCCACAAGAATGAAATTGGTAAATTGGACTTAATCAAAATTAAAAACTTCTGTGTTTTAAAAATCACTGTTAAGAAAATGAAAATGTAAGCCACAGGCTGGGAGAAAATAATTACAAAATAAATATTCACCACAGGATTTGTATATAAAAGATATAAAGAACTTCGACAACTCAGTAGTAACAATGACTGAAAACCTAATTTAAATATAGGCAACAGATTTCAACAGACATCTCAACAAAAGAGATACATGGATGGCAGTTATGCGCATCAAAAAATGTTCAACATCATTTGTCATTAGGGAAATGCTAATTAGAACCACAATGAGATTCAATGATGCATAGACTAGAGTGGGTAAAATTAAAAAGATTAACTATGAGAAGTTTTGGCAAGAATGTGGAACAACTGGCAGTCTCATACACTGCTAGTGAGAATGTACAATAGTATAACCACTTTAGAAAACAGTTTTAGAGTTTCTTAAAATTTAAATATATACCCACTATATAATCCAGTCATTCCACTAATAGGCATGTACCTAAGAGAAAGGAAAGCATGTGTCCATATGCAAACATAAACACAAATATCCATAGCAGATTTGGAATAACAAAAAAATCACAAGCCACCAAAAGTTACTTCCACAGGTGAGTGGACAGATAAACTGTGGTATAGTCACACAATGGAATACAATTCAGCAATTTAAAAAAAAATCAACTGTTACTATTCGCTAAACCTGAATCTCAAAATGATTATATTGAGAGATAAAGACAGAAAAAGAAAGTATATATACTGTATGATTCCATTTACATAAAATTGTGGGAAATTCAAATTAACATAGAGTGACAGAAATCAGATCATTGGTTGCCTGGAGATGGGCAGTAAGGTGGTGTGGGAGGGTTGAGAGAGATATTACAATGTTGAATAAGGAAACTTCTGAGGGAAATGGATATATTCACCATTTTGATTGAGGTGATTTTTCCACTGGTGTATACACATGTTAAAATTTATCAGATTGTATGTTTTAATAGATATAATTTATTGTATGTTAATAGCACCTCAATAAAGGTACTAAAAAACAACAACAAAACTTCATCCCTTGCTAATAGTGTGACTGAGAGTGAGTAGTTGACCTTTCTGGAATTTACTTTATTTGTAAAGGACAATAATGATAAGCCCTATGTATTCCTCAAAGTTACTGTAGAGATCAAACGAGATGACTGTAAAAAGTTCTGCAAACGGTATACAGTTATCTGTACAAAATGAAGTATTACTGTTGACATGGTTACTATTAGTTTCAAAAAACCCACAAGATCAACTAACAAGCCAGTGATTTGTGATAGGGAAAAGGCATGCAGTGAAATGTGAAAAGAATGAGAAGCTGAGAATTAAGGCTAGTACTCTTGAATTCAGAAGAGAGCCTGTGACGACAACCTTGACTCATGTATTGATTTTCAGTCCTCAACTGCCCACATTAGTCCTTGACACCTCAGCTCATTTAGATTCAAATCTATGTTTCACTTTCTTTTCCTTTCTTCCCTTTGTCTTTCTCCCAGTTACACTGTGTAGAATGAGTGGCTGAGACAGTCATAACCTGGCAGCAGTGAATCCCAGAGGGAGACTGGGTCCTCCCTGCCACTCTGACCCAAGTCATTTGAATTCAAGCTCCAGCACACTTCTTCCCCATTTCCCTAGCTGATACAGATTCAGAACTTCAGCAAACTCCCTTGGAGTACCCATGTTTATGGGCTGTTTGGGCTTCTAAACCCCTAAAAATGGAGGTGGTATTTCTATTTATACAACATCTCCCCAGACATGAAGGTCCCATCACTGGTTTCCACTAAATCCATACATACATGAGTTTAGATCTTACTGGAGAACTGGAGGTCAACAGACTGATTATATTACAGACCATAAAGCCATCATACTCACGTATTCTCTACTTCATGATCCCTTCTCGTTAAACAGTTCTAAGAACTCCAAAGACTTCTCCTTTTGATAGGCAGAGCAATTCAGTTCTCCCCTCAGAAGACTTGAGACTCACCCATGTCCAGGTCTGTGGGCCTGCCTTCTAGCATAGGCACTGATCAAGGAATTTTTCTAAGAAACATAATTCCCCCTTAAGAGAAATCTGGTATCAGCTATTAAGACAACAATTATTTTTAAATTTCAACTGCTATTGTCGATGTAGAGGTTATTCACAGTCGAAAATCATGCTTCAATAGAACATATTCAAGACCAGTCTTAAGTGAAATAAAAGAATTTGAAATTCTTTGCCCATTGGTTTACCAAGCATAGACCCTTTCTCCAGGTCTATTTCCCCTTCCTCATACTTGTGCATTTCTTAGTTCTCACTACTTTCCTTAGAAAGAGTTTAACTGAGATTTCTAAGTCTCAGGTAAGGGAGACTGACAATGATCTCAGGTATAATAGGTCCCAAGTATATCATATATGTATGTGTGTGCGTGTGTGTGTATGTATCTATTTTTTTTTTTTTTTTTAAGAAAAATCATTCTCTAGCTGAAGAATCAAGTTCTGGTAGAACAGGCTGCAGTTTTTGGTATTGTGGGGACAAGGTATCCATAGGATCTAAGTATATGAGCATACAAGCAGTTTTCTCCCCCGTAGGTGTAAAAAACACACTGAATTGCAAGTAGCTCTTCATTAGATTCACGTATAAGCCAGATTCATTCAGTGATCACAGAAAAATCCTCAGAAAAAGGATTATTGCTGTGCATACTTTCTGTATTTAAATAATTGAGATAACATATCCATGACTAAAAAACAAACTAGAATGTTTGTGTTTTACAAACCAAAAGGCCACATTTTCCCCTAGGTGTTAGCAGCCAAAAAGCAGCTGAATTCAAGGTGAATGAAATTGGTATTTATATATAGGGATAAATGCAGTTTCATATTTAAGACCATATAATGATTTCAGAGCTGGAATCGTGGTCTATAGTCTGAGTTCCAGCATTACCAGTGAGTTTGGTTTCACGTTATTTAAAATGCACCCATGATTACTCAATGTGAATGAACTGTATGAGAGTTATACAAACTCCATTTTCCTTTTTTTTTTCTTTGTCCCTGGTGAAGGGTATTAAGGAGGGCACCTATTGCGTGGAGCACTGGATGTTATACGTAAACAATGAATCATGGAACACTGCATCTAAAACTAATGATGTACTGTATGGTGACTAACATAACATAACAACAACAACAACAAAACCCTCCATTTTTCAATTAAAGAAAAAAGGGTTTCAGATTTAGTGGTAGAATTTCTCTTGAAGGTGAAATCAAGCTCAATACCGGGCCACAGAAACAAAACTTAAAAGTCATTTCCTAAGGCTGTACCTTAAGTCTCAAAAAGGACTCCTATTTTTTCAACCTTTGGGCTCTACAAAAGTGCATCAAGGTCCAAATGCCAAAGCACAGCAGAAGATTGATAAAGAACGACTCTCACGTTGCAGAATTAGGACCACTCTAGCGCCTAAGCTTCTGTGGTGAGAACACATGGCTTCTCTGTGATTCCCCATTTAGAAATTTTTGGAAATCATTAGCATAGCGATTCCCAGTTAAGTTCCTACTTAGGCAGGAGAGAAAGAGATAAACCCCTCTGACAGGGACATAAATGCAAATGTGAATTGAATTTGTAGACTCAGATAGGTAAGGTTAGGCTATTCCAATCTCTATTTTGGGATTCTCCCTTGCCTTTTAAAATTCCACGTATGGGGCGCCTGGGTGGCACAGCAGTTAAGCGTCTGCCTTCGGCTCAGGGCGTGATCCCGGCGTTGTGGGATCGAGCCCCACATCAGGCTCCTCCGCTATGAGCCTGCTTCTTCCTCTCCCACTCCCCCTGCTTGTGTTCCCTCTCTCGCTGGCTGTCTCTATCTCTGTCAAATAAATAAATAAAATCTTAGAAAAAAAAATTTCCACATATGTATACAGATGAGTCTCACATATGTATCTTTAGTTTCATCCTGTCTTTTGAACATCAGAATTCCTGAACGTTTGTGTCTACTTCCCAGTTGCCCCTCAAATCCAAGAAATTATATTTCCTCCTCTTCCCAACATTTTTATTTCTGTTAATGGCACTATCCTTCTAGTCAGTTTTAAACCCTGAGCCCGTTATTACTCTCTACCCCAAATCCCTTGAATCAGGAAGGGTGATTCTGGCTGTTTAACAGAAACTGTGTCTCAAATTATTTAAACCATAAGCAAATTATGATCTTGCATAACTGCAGTTCCGGGAGCGGTGTGGAGAGGGATAAAGAGTGGAAGGGAATCGAATCAGTAGCCCAGTGATATCAACAAGGACTCAGATTCTTTTGTCCTCTGTGCTCTACTGTTTCATCCTAAGTTTACTTTTTCATGGTCATCAGACGTTTCATATGAAAGTTAAGACAATATTCCTTGTTGCAGCAGGAGGGAGAAACCATGGTCCCACTGGAATATAAAACCTTCCCTCCCATCTGACTGGGTCAGTTTCACTCCCAAGTCTGCCTATGGAGTCTAAGGAGTAGCCAGATGAAGGCTATGCATCATCTGTTAGCAAAAATCCATTCCAGGAGGGGAAGGCAGGTAGTCCCTCAAGTCGTGCCTGGATACCTCAATGCGGTCGTGTTTCTACCAGGAAGAAGATGAGAATGAAGCGAATCAAACAGATGATCAGCAGGATGACAGATACCGTACATCACTCCCATGCTGTCTCTGAAGCACAGATCTGGCAATGCCACTATAGTTCTTTGTTGTCTTGCAGATAACAGCGAAATGCCTTTATACTGAATTTATATCTCCCTATAATCTGTTCCCAATAAACACCGCCTTAAAGCATGAACATTCCTTATACTCCAACCAGACCATGTCACCATTCTCCTCCATGCTCTGCTTCACCTCTTGTTGTTGATTTGTGGGCATGAATGTTTCCACCTGGAATTCCCACCTACCCCTATTTGAATCAGGTAAGCTATTGCTTCTACTTCTAGGACAGTTGTTCTCAAAAGTAGTTAGATATTATAGTCATCTGGGGAGATTTTTAAAATTACCCCTGCCTGGGATCCATTCCCAGAGATTCTCATTTCATTGGCTGGGGGGAGGGCACAGGTATTATTTTGTTGGTGTAGTGGTTTTTAAACCCCTCCAGATGATTCAAATGTTCAGACAGGATTGAGGAATACTGCTCCAGAAAAATGAATCATTCTCTCATACCCACAGCTGGGGGTAATTTTCTGCTGCACTTAAACTTCCACACCACTTTCATTTCTCTCCTACCGACTTCTCTAGTTACATGCGCCTGACTCAACAACTCTCACAGATTGTAAACTCTTTGGGACCACATCCACGCCATAATACCTACCACAGTGCCTAACATATAATAGGTATAATAATTCATGAGAACATAGGTGCATAAGGAGATAGAAATATTTAGAATAAAATAATACATTTAAAAATATAATAAAGATGTACACTGTGCATCAAGCAATAATTTCGTCAGACTGTGGTCAGACATTCTGGATAGTTGGTAGCCATCTCTGGGACCTTGCCAAAAAAAGGATAATGAAAAGAGGAAGCTTTACTGTGATGTATAGTATACAAATTAAGCCTTGCTAAACTGTTGTCGGATTTTATAAAATTTGCATGTTCAAAAAGACTTTTAACACTTCATAAGAACCAGTTCTCATCAGTACACATATATCAATCTAGACTTAATGTTGGAGGGAAAAAAAAAAACATGAAAAGATTCTTAAACACAAAGTATTCAATGTTTGTTTACTCTGTGCTCAGTTCTGTGCTAAGCCCTTTCCAAACATTATCTTGTTATCGAACATTATCTCAGAACAATCCTATGAGGGAAATACTCCCATTGCTCAATTACAAATGAAGAGATTTAACCATTAGGAAACTTGCCTAAGGTTACACAGCCAGCAAAAGGCAGAGATTCAAACCCAAAGCTGTCTGATTCTTAACCCCAAAAGCCTGCCTTCTCGACCACAGTATACAGCTGAATATTCAGGATTCTTCACGTATAAAATACAAGCTCTTCTCAATGTATCAACCATTTTTTTTTTCAAATGACCCACTTTGATAAAACAAATGATCTTTTACAAATGACTTCCTAAAGCAAAGACTTGGTATCCAATCATTTTGAATCTTGAACAAATGATGGCAGAATCCAATCTCCACGGAGTCCTTTCCCTTTCCCAAGATGTAATTGTCACGGTACAGTGACAAAACCTGTGCAAATGGTTGAAGGATGGGGCCTTCAGGAATCTTCCATCAAAAGAGTAATCCTCAGAAAAGAGCTGACAGATAGGAACGATCTATCACTCTTAATATTGATAATCCGTTCAGGATTAGTTTGCAGACTGGTAAGGTTCTCAAGGTTCCAAATGGGGGAAAGGTTATTGAACTTCCCTTTAATATATATTTGAAATAAAAATAACTCAGGTTCAGGGGATAGATCTATGCCACCCAAGAACAAAAATCTCTTTACATAAAAACCTTGTTATATGAGATTCATGAACTCCATTCTCTTTGGTAACCACCAGCATATTTAGATAATTGATCATGCGTGCTGCTCTTGGGTTCCTACTGACTGTCAATTAAGTTTGTTCTTAATGTTGCTGCATGGAAATCGCTACAAGCAAAGACAGATGACACTGCTGCTTCCGGGTGATAGGATTTGAAAAACATCATGACAAATGCTTCTGGCAATTCACAGCAGAATATTCAGATGTAAATTCCACTTTACATCAACAGTTTAATATTTATCTTTGACAGTCCTAATTGCCTGCTAGGGAGGTCCTTTTTAGAAATTAGGTTGAATAAAACGCTGTTTTAAAATGCTGTTTTTTAAATTAAAATACTCATAATTAGGAATGGCAACAATTATTTGAGCACTTCACTGAAGTCTTGTGGAAGGTTGTTTTTGCTTTTGTTTTTTAGGAATAGTCAACTTATTTGAAGGAAGCAGAGTGATGGTGAAAGTCGTGTTATATGTATTTGGATTTAAGGATACAGAAAGTAGTGCTCACTTTATTATTTTATTAATGGACCTATCGGTCATGACTTTTCCTGTTTCAAGTGACCAAATCCCCGAGTGAACCAACTAACGTGGACAATGGGAACTTTATTGGCTCATGTAACCCACCTGCTGAAAAGGCAGAAGTGGTCATGACTTCCGGGCCTGGAACCAAGGACTGAGACCTCTTTGCTTTGATGTTCTACCTCTTGAGTCTTCCCATCAGCCTCCTTTCCTCTAATCTTCTTTTCCATGTGGCAAAAGACATAGCCCTAGGTTTATCTGGTTCTTACCCCTAGAGTTTATGACTAGAGAAGAAGAAAGCCTCTCCATGCACAAAGACCTTGAAAAGTCCCCACACTGGGATCAGATTGCCCCAGTTTGGATCACCTGCCCATTGCTTGGATCATTCACATGGGCTAATGCTGAAGAATTCGGAATAGACTCCACCCTGCCCATCCCCAGCCAGGTCAATACCCACCACGAGAGCTGGGGCATTCATTCTGTTGTCAGAAGAGAGAGAGGTATGGAGAGATGAAAATAAGAGATTCTATGGAACAAAGATGATTTGGGCAGTGTAAAAAAAAATAATCTTACCATTATGCCACATTGTTTATGATAATAGTGAATAATCATTAATGTAGTAATACTTTTTTTTTCTCTTTTGAAAAGAAAAGAACATGTTGGATCATCCACACACCCAGTCTCGCCCACCTTTCAAAAGGCACTACTTTTAGGTGAGTTAAATATAGGATCTTCAGTTTCCCTTTTTTGTAGATAATTTGTACCCGAGATTACCATTGACCTAATTAGAATTGTTTGCCAAACAACAGGGGAAAACTACAATCTTAACAACATTCCAATGGTTACTTTTCCATCCATGGGATGCCACATTGAAATTTAAGGGATATTCTTCCTACAGATTGCAGCCAGGTTGCATGTGTTAAACTATTGCTCAGGCGAATACACGTGTTTGGGATAATTATGCAGTTTTCCCTATTTATTTATGAAGTGTCACATTAAAGTTTAAACCAAGATTTATCATTGAGTATAGATATCCCATGCATAGCAAACAGCAGTTGCCTCTTCAGTTTGGTTGTTGAGTATTAAACAAATTCAGATTTCAAAACCAGCTGCTTCATATTTAAAGACAACCCTAACCAAATTAAACATCACAGAACTCGAAATAAATGCAACTCATTCTAAGAGTCAGCTTGAGGATTGAAATTTCATTGAATAGTTAATAGAAAAATTATATAAGTGATTGTTGATAAAATGTAGGGTCTACTTTGACTATATTTCTACATTCTAGCATTTTGAATGCTGATTCTTCTAACGTGAACTTTCTGCATAGCTGGATTCTTGAGTCTACTGACATATTTGTTTGTGAAATTATGTGAAAATGAAAAGGACAAAACAAATTCAAACTTGAGATGCTTAAGATGCCAAAGTATTCGATTTCATACTTCACTAAAGCTGCCAAATCACCTGTTTTTCTTGCTCAAAACATGTAATACGTGCAAAAGTCAGCTCCGTTCATCAGAAAATCAAGCTGGAAAGAAAGAGTGGGTATCTGGGTGGGGCTCCAGGGAAGGGAAGTGAGTCCTAACACTCCTACCCCACCGGAGGGTTGTTTTGGATGTGCAGGTAATCATGCAGACTGGTGCTGCAAGGGGATACAGAGTATCGTACTCAGGTCTGGCCCAGGAAGATGCTATTCAAGTGTGAATGGGAATTTACAGCTGCAACCTGCCTCCCAAGCTCCAGACTCATTTACTCAACCGCTTCCTTCTTTCTGCAAGTATATACTGAGTACCTACAATGTGCCAGAGAATACTTGGTGAGGAAAACAGACACATGTGATGCTGAGAGTTTAGCAGAAGCAACATAGATGAACAGTCACATAGATGGAAATGTTCTGCAGGAAAACAAAACAAAACAAAACGGGCTAGTGGAGGGGTACTGCACAGAAGCACCTGTGGTCACGGTGGTCCTACAGGGAAATCTTCCCTGAAGAAATGATTCAAGATGAAAACCAAAGGATGAGAAAGGATTCCCATGGCAGATGTGCAAAGAACAAGAAAAGACCATATTTAAATTTTCTAGTTTTAAATAAAAACCAACAAACTCAGGCAGGCAACATTAATTTAATAATGCATTTTATTTAATGTACTATATCCGAAATAACATCATTTCAATCTGTAATCAGTATTATTAATGATATATTTTATGTTATTTTTTGTACTAAGTAGTTAAAGTGTCTTTTCTACTAACAGTACATCTCAATTCGGATGAGCCACATTCCAAGTATTCAAGCTCATGTGGCTACTGGCTACCATATTGGACAGCACGGCTCTAGGCAAAAGATACATAATTATAACCTGTGCTAAATGCTCAGGAGAGTCACAGAGTAAGTACTAGGGTGAGGGAAGCTAATATAAATCCAAGAGACAGAGAAAAGCCTCTTTGAAAAAGTCCCATTTAAGCTGAAACTTAAAGCCTGGTTGGGCATGAAGCTGGCAGAATAGGCAAAGACCTTCCTCTGAGCAGGGAGCAACATGTGCAGAAGTCCCGAGATAGGAAAGAGCTCAGTGTATTAGAGAAACCGAGAGAGGGCTGGCCAAGCAGGGATGCACCAGATGGGGGAAAATCCTGGGGCCCTCAGGGGCCACCTAAGAGGTTTAGAACATTAGACCACATGCAGTTAGAAGCCAGAGAAAGCATTTTAGCAAGTTTACATTACTAACCTCCCCCCACCAACAAATCCACCCCAGCCTCACCAGCTCCACAATCGGAATTGGGTGTCTTTTTTGTGGGCTCCTGCAGCACAGGGCAGATTCTTCTCTGATGGTACTTATCAGGGTATGGGCCACTGGCTTAGTGATGGTTTAATGTCTGTCTTCATCACTCATCTGTAACTTGCTTGAGACAGAAATGACCTTTTATCTCTACTTCTCTAGCAGCTAGCACAAGAGGCACGAAGTAGGTGCTTTTTATTATAAAGACAGAAAAGACAACTCTCTATATGACATCCAGAACAGAAAAATCTGAGCAGCTCCTATACACTACTAGCTAATTCATCTCCAAAACTAAAGTAAGGAGAAGAAGGTATTAAAATAGACATACCTGATTCTTGAACTGCCTTTTAAATATTTAGCCATAGAGGTCATATATTCAGACTCTTATATGTTTCATGTATTCAGGCTCAATAGGACTCAGTTTTGAAGATATCATTTTCTCTACATATGAGGTAACACTGATGAAAATCATAAAATATGGTTGACACAGTTCAAAAGACTAGAGCTGGCCTATTTTGAAACATGATCTTCTTCCATAAGCAAAATTAATTCTCCATAATATAATATACAATAAAGCATCATAGGGTATATAATGAATAAATGGTGTCATTATTGGATTAATTACGAAGGGCATAGTAGGATTTATAATTAGAGCTTCATTTTATTAACAAACTTCAGAGGCTAGAGAAACTAAGAGTTGGATCACTTTAGATTTAAACAATGAATTTTTTGAAAGTATGACAATTGCAGATCATAACTTGCTGGATTGCAATATGTAAACAGCATTTTCCTGACTGTACAGAATAATTTGTTTACTTCTTTTATGTGTCTAATTTTTCATTACTGTGCCAGTCTCACTTTTTAAATTTAATATCTAATTTCAAAGTAGAAAATCAACTCTAGTTTCTATATTAATTATCAGAATTACCCAAGTCCTTTTTAAACACTGACAGGGCCTGCAATATACTAACCCTGTGGATAAGCCCCCATCAACTTTGATTGTAATGAAAGGCTGTGGTTTTCCCTGGGTAGCTAATTAGTTTTATTCATATAGCCACCTTTTGTCCATGAAACTAAAAAAGAAAAGAAATATGTTTGAACCCATGTAAGGGCAGCATGATTGCTTCCTGTAAATACATTATTTTCTGAGTTCTGTTAATGGAATATTAGATGAAGGGTTAGAAGTATATCCCTCTGGGGGCGCCTGGGTGGCGCAGTTGTTAAGCGTCTGCCTTCGGCTCAGGGCGTGATCCCGGCGTTCTGGGATCAAGCCCCACATCAGGCTCCTCCGCTGGGAGCCTGCTTCTCCCTCTCCCACTCCCCCTGCTTGTGTTCCCTCTCTCTCTGGCTGTCTCTCTGTCAAATAAATAAATAAAATCTTAAAAAAAAAAAAAAAAAGTATATCCCTCTGAAAGTTTATTTCCTCCATCCCTTTAAAAGTATTTTGAATCTAAAATTCTGACAACTAGATCAGCTGAATTACACTCCATTCTTATTTGTCAGTTTCTATTTTCATTTTTTAAGATTTTCATTACTAAATAAAACTAATGTGTATAACCTAAGAACATAGAGAAATTTCCAAGGTAGTAAGTCAGCAGTGCATTCAGCATCCTCTCATGTATTACTGAGCATGAACTATCATTGATTTTTCCACTGACAACCCTCTTCACTCAGCACCTATTTATCTTACGTCCAAAAATATTACACACACACACACACACACACACACACACACACACACACACACAGATAGACCAGTACTTCAGTTGACATAGCAGCCTAATGGATGAGAAAGATAATACAAGGGTATGGAAATCATATGCCTTTACAAGTGTGTTTTAATGCAAGAAACCTAACCATTTCTGGCTATTGTTTTGTCAGTGCTTTTCATAGAAGGGATCCTAAACATCAACACTTCCCCAAGAAGCCTTAACATTGCCAAGAATTATCTTATAGAACTAGTAGGAAACTTAAAATGTAATCTGACACAACCTTCTTGAATTATACTTAAACCATAGCACATAAGAAATTATTCTGTGATAGAAACTGGCAAAGAAAGAGGACACAGCCTCCACTAACAACTTATTCCGATTTGCAACAGCAGAAATGCTCAAGAAATTCTTCTCTGTAACTTCTACCACAACTCAAGTTCCACCCATGACCTACATGTAGCATAAAAACAACCAGCCATTATCCTCTATGAAACAGCACTGTATGCATTGAAGACATCACTTAAATTCAACCCAGACCTCTCTTCTGCACCCAGAATGCTAAGAGATTCCATGGATTTTATTGGCCAATGACTTTTTCCCTTTAAATAGTAAATGTTCCCCTTTGATTTTCAAGTGGGAGACATTGTCTCATTATCTTCTGGGCAGTATCAAAAATACTGAAAGAACTACTTACAAGGCACTTATCTGTCAAACATTTGGCATCCCATCTTTCCTCAGTTCTTGGGCACTCCTTGAGGTTTGAGTCCCAGTAGCTTCATTTTCACCTCATAGACAAGTCTGGATAGCCTGTGACTCTCGCTCATGTAGGCATTTGGGAATGGGGTGGAGACAAGAGAGTCTCCTCATCCTGACTTCCCCAGCTTTCCTTTCATGAAGCAGGGGCTGGAAGACCTAGAATTAAGGCACATAGAAGATTTTTAGGTCAGCAAACATGGATTCTACATAATTATATTTTTCCCAATCAGAAGAGAACATGTCCATTTTTTTCTCCTGTAGGAGAGAACCACCGGCTTCAAAAAGTTATTCCAATCTCTAATTTTTGATCGCTGTAACTATTACCAATATGTAAACCCACTACATTTTGCTCACAGCTGGATGGCTTTAGCCATCTCCATTGTTTAAACTTTCCTCTGCAAATCTTTCACTTGCTTTCTGTTAAAGCTCGTCTCTTTTCCCACTGGCTACTTTATTTTGAACAATACTGAAATGTAAATCAAACCTAGAGTGGACTATTGGTTGCCTATTCAACTGCCCCTTGGTGTCTACCCCAAAACAATTGACATCCTTATTTGTTAACAAAACTTGCACAACTGTTTAGATACCTGGAGGCCTCAGTGGACTGGAGGCCTGCCCCCAGACAAAAAGGATGAATGCTGATTACGGCCACATCATAGGTATTCTAGTCGCCTTTCTGATGGCTGGTCTGGGCATGAGCACAGGACACATCCTAACCGATGAAACATAAGGGGAAGTCTTCTGTGGGGATTTCTGGGATAGGTTTTCCTTCCTGGTATATTGAGAGAGAGAGAGAGAGGGAGGGAGAGGTTCATAAACTGAACCTGCTCTTCTACATCTTGGTGGAATTAAAGGCTGGTGTCGTCTCAAAGGGATATGTGCCAAATGGAACACGTTAGTAATCAGAGTGGAAAAATGGAAAGAAAAAACAAGCCCCTGATAATGGTGTTGCATTACTGAATGATCTGACCTCCAAATTAAATGCCTCCAGATTTCTTATCGCATTAAGATAATACACCGTCTGTTATTAAAAACATTTATTTAGGTTTTCTGTTACTTGCGGCCTAAAGTTCACTCACTTATAAGAAAGCTTTGCTTAAAAAAAAAAAAAAAAAAAAAGACAAGCTCAATTCAAACTGAACGGAATAGTACTAAACCGTGAGACACTGTTTTCTAGAGCACTTCCCGGATCTCAGGTTTCCAGCTACCTGCTCCCTTTCTCTCTTCACAGGAGCTCTCCAAGATGGGTATTTAACATACACGAAAACTGGGTGGCAGAGACTGAGTGACAAATCAACCCAACCTGGAAGTGAAAAAGCTGGGAGCCCAAAGCTGCGTGACTGAGCTGGCCTTCTCTCAACACATCATTTTGCTTCCAAATAAACTAAAGATTTTCTTGGTGGGTATAAAAAAAGCCAAAATGGTAATGCAGACATGTATTTCCACAGGCTAATATTTCAACAAAGATCAAACAAGTGTTTGCTAGAGGCATACTGTGCATGTGAATGTTATCCAGTCTCTTCTAACAGTCTGCATCCGGTACGTTCCTGTTCTCCAGAAGTTTGCAGGAAAAGTGGAGGAGCTTCACATATGTGAGCCCCATAACATCCCACCTACATCCCCACAGGCTGCCTGCCACTCACGAACACTCTCTTCCCGAACAGCAAGCTCCCCCTGGCCTGCGGCTTCTAAGGGACGATGGCGACTGTTGGCGGGAACGTTTGGATTGCACGTAGAAGCCACTGAGCCAGGCCAAGTATTTTTGAGAATATTTTCTTGGCTCTCCACAGTCACAGGATGCCTGTTTCAATGTTTTAAAAAATGTCTGAGACTCACAAGGCAAAGGATCCATTTATTGGAACTAGAAAAATAAAACACCAATGAAAGGCAATGTTTAAGAGCAATTAAAATGTTATCCGACAGGGTTTGAATGATAACAAGGACTGAAATGACTCTCCGCTGCCATCTACTAATTAGAACTATACTCTCAGAACACAGGTACATACTCCCCCTCTTATGATGTTACAATAATTTCTTGGTACACTTGCAAAAATTATGTGGAGAAATAATATCAGGAAGGAGGTTAAATTTTATTCATCTATTCAACTGCAAATTAATACAATATAAGATAGATGTTTCTACCTCCTGTATGTATTCCTGAAAATTTATTGTGCACATAGGTTATTTGCTCCTGGACAGAAGGACCTCTGAGATGTGGAGCACTGGGTTTTATATAGAGCATCTCACTGCAGACTCACCATAATCCTATGAAATAGTGTTGGTATCGTTGATCTTCACTACAGGTCGAGAGTTGAACTGTTGGTAAGTTTTGTGACTTGACTGTTACGGGCTGGGTGTTTGTGCCCCCAACCCCCACCAATTCATATATTGTAGCCCTAACTCCTAACGTGATGGTGTTCAGAGATAGGGCATTTGGGAGGTAATTGGATTTAGATTAGACCATGAGTGTGGGGCCCTCATAATGGAATTGGTGCCCTCTAAGAAGGGGAAGACAGATCTCAATCTCTGTCTCTACACATACACATGTGAGAAGGAAGCTGTCTACAAGTCAGGAAGTGGGCCCTGACCAGGAACCAAACCTGCCAGCACCTTGGTCTTGGACTTCCCAGCCTCCACAACTGTGAGAAATAAATGTGTGTTGTTTAGGCCACCCAGTCTGTGGTAGTTTCTTAGAGCAGTTAAAGCTGATTAACACAGTGTCCAACTTTTCACAGAAATCTTAATTAACAGCCAGGCTCTTTGACGGCAAATACATAACTTTCAGAATCACACACTGCTTTATCTTCTATAAATAGTATTGATAATCATAATGTACTAAGCAATGGCATTTGAAGGTCATTGGCCAATCTTGAGATATCCTTATGAACTAAATGGCGAAATTCTTTTTTAAAAAAAGATTTTTTTATTGATTTGCCAGAGAGAGAGATCATGAGAGGTGGAGGGGGGCAGTGCGGGGAGCGTCAGGCAGGCAGAGGGAAAAGTAGATTCCCCATTGAGCAGGGAGCCCCCGCTCCCCCCGCAGGGCTCAATCCCAGGACCCTGGGAAGATGACCCGAGCCGAAGGCACACGCTTCATTGACTGAGCCACCCAGGTGCCCCTAAATGGAGAAATTCTTTAAAAATGGCTGAAAAATTGCAATTAGTAGGTCTTTAGTTGATCAAATGACCTTAAACAAAGTTTCCCATCAGTTTATCACTGTCAATTGGCATTCTTGTTCTGTCTCCTAAACTATATACGGCATGTGAGAGCAGGACACATCTAATATACCAACATGTGCCAGTTAGTAAATATTTAGTGGCTGCTACGTGCTGTTCTAAGTGGTTTACATGTATGAATTAAACTAGGTTAAACACCATCAGCCTGGTTTCCGCACCCACAGGCTTACCATCCTGTCTTGACCCTCTGTCTCATTCGATGCTAAATCCCCAGGAATTAGCCACGAATTTTGGTGAATGAATCCCTAACGGCTGTTTTTATGAGGTGAATGCCAAAATCAGTCACACAAACTTACTACGCATTAAAGCAAAGTATCCTGGACATGGGGCTGAAAGCTGTCCTCTAGGAAAAGAGGAAGAAATGGATGAATGAGTGAAATTTGCAGACAGGAAGATGCCGGGGGTAGCGTGACTGCACCAGGAGATGAAGCAGCTCTCATTACCTCCTGTTGATGTTCTCTCCCATGAGACTGATCTACTGATATTACCAGTATCTTACTGAAGTGTCAGGATTTATTTTTGTAAAAATCGGAGAATCCATGTTCTCAAACCACTTCACATATGAAATGTAGAAACACTATCAAACATCCCTCTGGCTGCCTTGGGCTCCTCTGATTTCCGTGCCAGTTTCCCAGGGGCCTTGGAGCTGCAGGCTCAGATGTGGCTTGGCCCATGGGACTCCAGCACCTTCCTGCCCTGCTCAGCTTCCCCAGGGGACCTTTTAGAGGCACTGCCTCCGGGATGATCCTCTGCTAGGGCTGATGGCTCTGAGTCATAAGAGTTTGAATTTCTCTCCCTGACCCAGAAGGTGGCCCGTCCTAGGCCTGACTCCTGCTTGTCCCCAGGAGCTATCCACCTGCCTCAGAGCAGCCACCTGTCAGGCCCAGGCCCAGGCTCTTGTACGCTCGTGGGCAAGGGAGAAGGAGTGTGAGGGGCAAAGGTGGGAGTACTAGGAGTGGAAAGAAGGGCTGGGAAGATGAATGGTAAGAACTGGAGCCAAGGAAGGGAAAGGAAGAAGAATCAGCGAGCAAACGGGAGTAAATGAAACTGCCCAACTGCATCAGATATAATGGAATTACACTAATGAAAGGATCCTATGTGGTAATTACGAATGACATGTGAGAGAATGCATAGGGAACTTGCTACGAAGGGAAGGAACTTGGACCCACACATAAAACTTGCTGTCACCTCTTAGGCAAGGACATAAATTTTATTTTGTTACTGCAGACGGCAGAAGAAACAGCCAAGAAGAGTACTGAAGAACATGGTAAGAAAAAATTCCAAACAAATGCCCTCAACTGAAAATGAATGAGCTGCTCGCAGGACAGCAAACTTTCTGTATCTTGAGGCATTTAAACAGAACTTAGATAACTGCTTCTCAGGAATCCTAGAGCGATAAAACCCTCCTGAATTCCTTCACAAATGTCCATACTCCTTCCCCCAGTCAATAATCACAGCGAAGGCTACATCCTGCAATTCCCCTAACAAGATAATGTGAAGCTGAAGAACTAAAAACCTTAATGGGATAAATGAAATGTCGGAATAACCAAGGTCAGGAAAGGGAATCTTAAAATATTGCAAACATTTGCTAAGACGAAGACAGTAAGACCTCCACACAAAGCACCAATTTTTACATCATTTAAATAGTAATAATTTGTCCTGACATGCAATTTTCACACCCTCCTTCGCACTTAGGGTCTTGCTTTTATTCATTATCAAAGAAACGTCTGAAAGCAATTTTGCTTTGTTGTACAAACCATGTATCGTGAGAGGCATTTTCTTCTACGCTCCTCTCCTCTAGTCTCTTCTTCCCTCCAAGAGATCAATCTCTTTCTCAGTTTATGAATCAGAGTTATTAACTTCTGTCTCCCATGTCCAACTCTACTGTATGGCTGCAGGATAACGTGCATGCTTCAGGCAGCATACTTGTGTTACCTTACTTTACACATCTGTTCTGGCCATAAATGGTGTATATTTCAAGTCCCTGAGCACGGGTTATTAACCAGAGGATCCCAGAATGCAGCAGGGTTTCAGACTTGGCTCCACCCACTCCTCTTGCCAGACCCCAGGCTTCTTGCCAGACACCCCCTCCCCGCCCCCACACAGGAAGGAGGTGTTGACACCCAGAGTATTTGCTCTTGCCTCCTTGCTTTCTCTGAAAACTACTGCAAAACCCTCTACTCCTGCTTAGCCACGTGCTCAATCCCCATTTTCTTCTCCCAAATCCCAGTTCCCCCCTTTTTCTAATTATCTCCCAAGGTGGGCAGTCAATATTTGCTCATTCTCTGAATGAAATTCTCTAGATTACTGAACAAGTATTGGAAAGTAAATTTGACTCTGCTAGAATCTTGCTTCAGGGAAATTCATGGTCAGAAAGAATTAATGTCTATGCTTTCCCAAGGAGACACATTTCAATTATGTTTTTTATTATGTTAAAAAAAAGACTATTAACTGTGAATTATAATTAACTCTTAAAAAAAACCTTTAGTATGAATTAAATAAAACAGTTATTTCTGAAAACCGATTATGAATAAGTGACCAGTAGAAAAAATATATATACTCAAGAGCCATACTCAAATTCAAAGGTTATATTTAATGGAGATATAGAGGTAGGAGAGGGGAAAGATCTTTTAAGGAAAACCAAGCTGTCTATTCAGTTTCATGTGAAATTGCAATCAGAATTATGTAACATTATTATTGAATAAATAAACCTTTAAATGATCTTACTGTCTTCTTTATTACCAGAGTGAGGATGTGCAAACGTCCAGGGGGTCAGAGAGACACATGGAGCAGAGAGTGGCCTGTAAGACAAGATAGTTGAATGCTGGGCGGAGGGAGGGAGGGAACAAAGGACTAAGAATGGGGCATTGAGAAAGAGGAAGAGATATATATCTAAGGAAATAAGACATGAGTCAATGAAAGAAAGGAGAGAATGGAGGAACAAGAAGATCAACGTCTACCAGCCATAGTGATGTGAAAGAAAAAAACAATTACCGGCTGTCACCAAAAATCCCTTAGGTAGGTTCACAAAATAGTGGTTCATCCTCCAATTCAGCCTTGTAGGTTTTTTTTTTTTTTAATTGTATTCACGTGCATTTATATGCAGCATTTCTTCCTCAGTTTACCACTGGAGTAAACGTGTCCTGACATCTAAGAACAAGATATTCCAGACAGTATTGGATTTCTCCTAGAATGGAGGACCAAGGTTCCGACAGATCTCATCTCAATGTTAAAGGGCAGAAACTCCAGCTCTGATTACCTCATCTTTCTCAGGCTTCTGCTTGTGCAAACCCCCAAATCCCCCCTTTGTGTGGGTTTTGCCAAAGTAACCTCCCCCAAATTTCTAGTTTAGGAAACCTGGGTTTCCAAAGACGTTGCTCTGCTGAAGTACTCTCATTTTTTCTTTTCAATTTTTCTTTTCAATTCCTGCCTCCTGGGACCCCCACTGCTGAATAAACTGAAAACAAAGTCCTAATCACCCCTCCAATTCTGAGTGATCTTCCACAGCCCTCCTCCCCTTGGAATCCTTGAGTCCACCGCCAAAGTCATCAGGTTCCTAATCTGCAGCCACAGTCCACATCACCAGCTAGAACTTAATCCCAAAATCCAGTCTCTCCCTTTAGAAAGTGCTGTGTTTCTCTGCCCCTGAATGTTACAGACTCCTCTGTGGAGTATTTAGATCTTTGTCTTCACTCCAGAATTCTCCTCAGATAAGCAGAAAATTGAATTTGTTAATTTGAACATAAGGGGTAAGAAGGCCTAAGAGCAGTTCATGCTCAGTTGAATAGGAGTGACACAGATAGAAAAGTTTCCAGACACAGATAGAAAGTTTTGAGACACAGCTGATCACCTAGGAAGGGGTGTGGGCTCAGGAAGTACAGTGCCCAATTCCCTCTCTGCACCTCTTGGGCCATGTGTGTGTTTTGGAAATCAAGAGCATTTTTTAGATTTTAGAACGGTGGTATGGAGTTCACAGTGTACTTTGCAGACTCCCCTTCCCAACTCCAGGGAACCGGGGGCAGCACTCTAAAGTAAACACAAAATGGGCTGCCATGAACTGTACGAATGTGCACACTGGGTTGGAGAAATAAAGTCTCTAAACAGCCTCTCATCAGGTCAGGCCCTGTTTTGCCCCTAACTACGTTCAGGTCAAGAGAGTTTCCCTGGAAAATGAGTAAAACCCAACCTGCCAACCAACCAACCAATCAATAAAAGAAATCTCAGTTTCCAGGACATTTTGGATTTCAGAATTGGAGATAAGGTGTTGAGAAACTGCATCATAAAATGAAAATATATGGAGTCAGGAGAGGTTCTTGAAAAAAAAAAAAAGTGAAGCAAGCAAGAGGGCAGAAAAAAACAAACTAGCAAAGGCATATGTTGAATGAAGAATAATGAATCATCGATGGATCATCATCTGTATCAGGGAGGAAAGCACAGCAGCACAGAGAAGAGGGACTCCTAGTGGGGCTGCTGCACCACACCAAGCACATGAGGACATGAGTACTGCAGGGGGGGACACAGATGCAGGTGAGCCTGGGGCCTACGAAGAGCCAAAGGGGCCCTAAAGTGCTGGAGAAGGTTGGAGAGGGTTGGGGACAGGGCTCAAGATGAAGGTGTTGCAGGAATTCTCCCACCACTTCAACAGTCAGGAACAAGAAAACTGCAATCTCAGTGACAAGAGGAGCTATGGCCTGCAAGGTTTGTATCCAACCCCTCCCATTCCTATGTTGAAACTTAACCCCCAAGGTGATGGTATTAGGAGGTGGGGTTATTGGGACCTAATGAGATCATGAGGGTGGAGTCTTCATGAATGGGATTAGTGCCCTTATAAAAGCCACCAGAGAAAGCTCCCTTGCCCCTTCTGCCCTGTGAGGTTACAGTGAGAAGATGGCCATCAGTGAGGAAACAGGTTCTCATCATACACCAAATCTGCTGGGCTTGGACTTCCAGCCTCTAAAACTGTGAAAAATGAATTTCTGTTCTTTATAAACCACTCAGCTTCCGGTATTTTGTTACAGCAGCCCAAATGGATTAAGGCAGGAAGGATTTCAGTTTCCATACTTGATATGTTAACTTAGACTTCCTCATATGCTAGTAAGCATCTGTCTTTTCATCTGTATAGAGAATTTATCTTGCTGTTGAGTTTTTCATATCCATCATTATTAATTTATCCTAAATGTATACAAAAGGTATCTGGGATTTTTGTTTCTGTTTTTGCTTCACAGTGAATACTAAGTGCATCAGCCACTCTCTCTCTAGTCCTTATCCCAGAGCAATGTGATGAGAATCAGGGCCACGGTCTCCCATGAGTGACTGGGCACTCCATAGATAAGGGATGAGAAAAAAATGATTTTCCCCTGTTAATAAGGGGAAAGAAATCTCAGGAAGCTAGGGCTTTTTACAAGAGCACTAAGAAATTCAGGGAAGTTTTATTTCCCCACACCCACTCACATGGCTTTAATGAGGATTAAATGAGAATTATGGAAAACATTAACGCAAAGTCTGGCATTTTATTCTATATAATATCCTAATTAATTTTGTAGTAAGGGGATGTTGAACAAATATTTTCTATCCCGAATAACAGGTATTCTCATGAATGCCAAGACAACGATGTAACATTTCTTGAAGTTACCTTGAAAACTTTAAAGAAGCTACCCTGACCTCCTTCTAGATGTTATACTAGATTTAAGAAATTATGTTTAAGTTTAATTAAATGCAATGGACTAGAGATGCTCTATCTCTGCCTTAACATGTGGAAGCTGCCATGAAGTGCATTTCATTTGCGACATGAGGTAAATCACACGGGGCCTCTGGTGACCTGAATGTGGTTAATACAACTGCAAAATAGAAATTAAATCATTTCCATTAAGATCAATGTCAACTTTACATCTAGATAGAGGTTTTTTTTTTTTTTTTAATTTTTAGGAATTGGATCTAAGGAAAATATGCAACTCTAAGATAAATATTTAGGAATAAAAATTACAGAATGGCAGTAACATAAAGCTCTTTTGCATAAATGTTCCTACTAATTAGTGTATACTTGCCACATAGCAGAATATTTAATTGGATCTCATAAAAATGTTGGAAGTGCTAATTACTTTGCCATTATATTGTTTTACATATTTTCAGTTTCTGATAAAAATATAATACCATATAGAAAAACACATGTGTTATTAATTCTATGTTAGGGTTATTAAAAACAAAAATCTTCTTTGGGAGATTAAGGAAATGCTGCTATTCACAGAACGTGAGTTATAAGTGGGGCTTCTAAAAATGGATTGCTGTTTGGCTACTGTTTCTCTGGATCGTCCAAACATATGCCAGGGTGCAGCAGTGAAGGATGGGGCAGTGGACTGAGTCAGGTCAATGGTGTCTACTGCCATCTCTGTTTAAACTGGCCTATGACCTCAAGCCCCAGTTTCTCCAACACTAACCCATATCACATATCTTCGCTCCATATGTTGTAAGTTTATTCAAAGGAAAAGTAGGAAGAATCAATCATACCTTATTTATCTTTGAAATCCCAATTGCTGGTGCAGAGTTGGTTCTCAATACATATTTGTTTAATCGATGAAAAAGGAGTAAGGGAAAGACAAAAGAAGAAGGAAGGAAGAAGGGGAGGGAGTGGAGAAGAAAGGAAGGAAGGAAAGAAGAAAGGAAATGTATCTGTGTGAGGAGGAGCCCCATGACAAAACAGTATAGGGAAACTTAATGTGGTGGGACTTGTATGTCTCTCATGCTAGGGTCTCTCTAGATCAATTGGCCCAACACCTGTTTTTATAAATAAAGTTTTACTGCAACACAGCCATACCCATTCATTTTTGTATTGCTTATAACTGCTCTCACACTACAACCAGAGTTGAGTAACTGCAAAAGATATGCCACCATATGTAAAATAGTCATCAAATATCAAATATTTACTATATAGCCCTCTACAGAAAAAGTTTGCCAACCAATATTTGTCCCAACATTACATGTAGCTCCGGCATGACCTAGAGGATATATTTCAGGTATTATAATATCAGAAGACTCCACCACTAACTCAGACATAGTGCTTTAGGGTTATGAAGGACATTCCTCAGAAGGCAGCTGCACAGTGGGACTTCTGAAACTGTCACTGACTTTTAAAAATCTGTTTCCTGGTAATGCTAAAAACAGAAATTTTTGAAAGGAGTCAGGGCATGTCATATCAAACGGGACTATCATACTCATTGCTGTCAAACTATTAATGTTGATCTAGAACACATTTTTTTCCGAAAAGTAAGGGTGATCATAAATCCGTGTTTACTTAGAACAGTTCCAGTCCCAATTTCTGCCTATATTCCCAGTGTAATTACCAAAAGTTCCTCTTCTTACAATCAAAATGACCAGGTTTGGAGAATCTATTATATGGTCACACTTCATATAGTTGATCCTGAATTTATTGTGTTTGTTCTTGTCAAATCGAAGTTTCATCTTCTTTTGACTTTCCTCTTGCTGGGCCTCGGGGTAGTTGATCCATCTTTGTTTATTTGTTGATTTTAATCCTGGCCTTTAAAAAAAAAAACAATTGGAAGAAGCACTAGCTAAAAAGAGCCACAGCTTTTAAATTTTGACTGTTTTTGAGAGAAAGAATGTAGTCACTAAGACCTAATGCTCTCCATGTGTGACTTTCTCCTGAAGACGACAAAAATGGAATTCTCTTGGAAATACTGTTTGACTACCAGGCTCAAATATTTCTTCCTCAGTTCCTATAAGAACATTGACCTTGTGGCATCACTGGAAGATCATTTAACTTCTCTTCGCTTGTGGCTATGTCTAAGAATCATCTCAAAATATGTTTTGAAGTCCTAGCTAAGAATCAGTGATCATTAAGATACTCAAAAGATCTCCCCTGAAAGCAGGAGCCTTAGCTATATGAAGATATCCCATGTCTGGTGCATTGTCTTTGCTAACCTCCAATGGGAAAGTAGCCGAGACCAGTATTGAGATGTGCTAGTCTACTCTGTGTAGACTACTTAAAAAGGAAATTGATGGCTATAGATATAGAGCATAACCTAAAGCCAACTCATATAAAAGGGCAGTTTCCCTGTCTAAACTATTCTTTTTTTTTTTTTTTTTTTTTTAAAGATTTTATTTATTTATTCGACAGAGATAGAGACAGCCAGCGAGAGAGGGAACACAAGCAGGGGCAGTGGGAGAGGAAGAAGCAGGCTCATAGTGGAAGAGCCTGATGTGGGGCTCGATCCCAGATCACCGGGATCATGCCCTGAGCCGAAGGCAGACGCTTAACCGCTGTGCCACTCAGGCGCCCCCTTGTCTAAACTATTCTAAGCATTCAAGTGGCCATGAAAACTTTCCCTTGCCCCTAGACAATATTTTTGTGAATTTGATCTAGATCTTCACTGTCTAGAACAAAGCCCACTAGCCACATGGCTGTTTAATTTTTAATCAATTAAAATTAAAGTAAAAATGTAGGTCCTTAGTTGCACCAGCCACATTTTAGGTGCTCCATGACCACAGGAGGCTAGCAACCACAGTATCAGCACTGATGTAGACTATTTCTAGCCCTGCAGAAAGTGCTATTTGTCAGTGATGGCCTGATGAATGGAGAGAAAACACGATTCGGCTGGTAGATCCATAACGACACATCATCTTCCTTCTAATGAGCAAATGTTACACTGCAAAGGAGAATTATTGAATCAGTGATATAGTCGGATTCAATTTATTTTTAAAGCAACTATTATGTGATAGCCAAAGTGCCAACTGCTGTGAGGAAAAAGAAAGAAAAACGTTGCCCTTCGGGATAGCCGACCTGAAGAAGGGCCATGAGCAAGTGTATTTGGGGCAGTGGCAGGCGTATGAACAGCTAGCTAAGCATAAGGAGAATGACTCGAGCACGTGCAGGACACCAGGGAGAATGAGCCATATCCAATCGTCTAGGCTGCTCAATGTCTCGGAAGAGGAAAATATTCATTTGTTCGTTCACATATTCACAACAACCCTGGAGGAGGGCAGAGCAAATCTCTGTTTTGTAGTATGTAGTCAGTGTCTTGCCCAAGATGACGTAAAGATAACCAAGTGAGGGTGCCAGTATTAGAGCAAAATGCCCGATTCGGTGGCTTTTCTACTCTACAGCAATCTTACAGCCTTCGAGGTTTCAGAATTCGAGACTTGGGGAAAGAACTGTAAATGGTAATAGAAAAATATTAGCTTTATGGAGTACTTTTTCATTAAAGGGAGACAGTTTCAGTAAGGACACAACTTGAAGTTTCAATTCTCTTCTAAAATTTCCATTAAATTTAAAGGTTTGGGGAAAAATATCATTTCCAGAAATGTTTATGATGCTTCTATAGGTAATGCGGTTATGAAAATGAGGCATGTTTATGGACTACTGCCGTGTTTGTTCCAAAATAAGAAACTGAAAGGCTTCTACTGCGCTGATTTCAGTCCTCCCCAGCAAAGGGGCTGAATTTAGAGGCAGTGTCATTTGGAGACTATCGTGCTCAGCATATGGCTGCATTGCCCTTCCAATCACAAAGGGCAGAGAAGGTTTAGCATCACTATGAACATTTCATAAGGCTCTTGGGGGAGTCGCCTTTTAAAGACCTCACTTAATCTGATAGAGAATGTGAGAGGAAAACACACTTTGTAAATGCATATTTGTGGTAACAGAATTTCTTTTGAAGGTCATCAGGCTATTTCTGTCTTAAAGGTTAAAGTAATTTTAAAGCATAAATGTTGGAGTGCCAAGTACAGAAGCAGACTGATAGTTCATTATCCAAATACCTAGCCATGTAGGACAAACCCAAAGGACTTTCTTTACCATGAAAGACTCCTCTGTTGGCTTTCTGGTGAACACTCTGTGGTAAGAGTTCCAAGGTTCTGCTTTATAATTTCAGGGTGTTTTTTTGGTTTTGTTTTTTGTTTTTATTTTGATTTTTAGTGCTTTATCTTTTCCCTCCGGGCTGTGGTATTGTCACCTCGGTGTGTAAAGCAAGTAGAAAACAGTGGCCTTGTTCACAAAGAGACTATAGATCTCTACAAAGAGGAGAAAGAGAAAAACTAAAGACCTGCTCAACAGAAGAGAGGGAGATAATTAATATGCACCCTGCCATCTAACCCCTGCCCCCCACCTCTTTACCACATTCCCTGCTCCTCCACTTCCCTCAGCTCCAGTCATGCTGACCTTCTTGTTGCTTTTTGCTCATGACAAGCTCATTCCACTCCAGAATCTTCACACTTGTCCATCCTTCATCCTGAAGTAACTTCCCTTCGGTCTTTCAAATTAAAATGACCTTCTTCAGAGAGACCGCCCCCTTACCACTGTACCCCTTTCTGCTCCTTTTGCCTGCACTATTTTCCTTCAAAGCACTTCATATACCAGCTTGTACTTCTGTTCTCTCTGTCCCACTAGACTGAGAGCTGCATGAACCTGAGGACATGCTCTGGTTCCTAGCTATATCCCAAGCAATGAGGGCAGTACTCAGGGCCCGTCATAAGCACATTACAAATATTTATGGCATGAATCAATGGAATAAATAATTTTTATTATATTCATTTTCTCAATGTTATGCTTTAAGTTAAATATTTTATCTTCCCTTTCTTGCATTATACAATAACAATTCAGAAATGCAAACTTCAGGGAGGGAGAGTGCATAGTTCTTTGATCTATTTAATTCAGATTGATGGTAAGACCTCCAGTAGACCTTATATGCCCAGGACTATGTAGAGATGGATCGAAGGGGCAATTTTTGGACTAAGAGGGAAGATTATTTGTGCATAATGATCCATTTGAAGACGAAAGTTAGCCTCCCTTTAATTGGGAGATTTAGCAACTACCTGGGCTTCTTCAGAAAGAGTAAAGGAATTATCTGAGAGGCTTAACTTTTTCATCCCTACAGGGCACTTTCATGAGGTAGGCACTCAGGAATCAGAGTCACAGATTCAATTGGTATCAAAACACAGCAATATGATTTCCCACAGATATGGGTACCAGGGCCCCAGATTATGAAGATTTCTGGTTATCTTCTCCACTGCCCTCAGACTATCAAGGATCAAGAAATCTGATTATCTTTTGAAACCGTGCTTTGTCTTTACACGTATCCAAAGTCCTTAAGTGCTGCCTATTCCTGATTTGTTCTTCAGGAGCATTTTTATTTTTAGCTTTTCTTTTTGCAACTAAAAAGTTTAGCTCCTTCCCCAAGGAAATGCAATAGCCTTTTCCCTGGAAATGAAACGTAGAAACATTTGTCCTGAGTGATATACCTCCTATTTGGGGTTTGCACACAGATTTTGCTGGACATTTCCAGGGCATTGTTTGACATTCACAAGTAACATGTAAAATTGAGTATATGGTACCTTTGTCACACATTAAAGTGATATGAGCCATGCTTGAGCTAAGAGACACAAGATTTTTGATTTCTCCCATAGCAAGAAATTATATCCTGTAACATGTGCTTGGTAATTACAAATCTTTGCGTGGGCATCAGTGCCATATGCGTAATACACCCCAGTGGCACCATTTCAAGGTTGCAGAGTCACATTTTGTAGACGAATCATTTATAATCACCACTGCTACTGCAGCATTGTCTGTCACACTTTGCTCTGCATGGGTGTTTCTATAACAAATTTTAAAGTTGCTAAGCGATTTAAAAAAAAAAAATACAAGTTAATGCTAGTGTGTTCGAGATATTTCTTAAGGACTATCACAAATGTCACCGTGTACCTTGGAAAGGGAGCTGTATAAAAGAAAAACGAATGCTAACCAAACTTCTTTCATGAGTTATATTAGTGATCATTTATCCGAACACTAAAACAATCTCGTGGGTGTTGTAGACATGTAAACATTATTGTACTTTTCTACCAGGACAATTTACCTTAAATTATAAAGAATCCAATGAGGTGATAAGGCTCAGATACCTTTATTTGTTTAGTCCTACTTGGTCACATTAGAAGACACATGAGGATTCATTCACTCATTCATCCATTCATTCATATGAGTTCATTTGTTCATTCATATTTTTATTTTCAAATTTGATCCTCACTGTAACCCTGCAAAGTACATATTATACTAAAAATAGAATATCAAAGCAGTTAAAAGGGTAGGCTTTCAGAGTTTGAGAGTTTGACAGGCCTAAATTAAAATCCTGGCTCTACTACTCCCTAGCTATGTGACCCTCATAGTCACTTAACTTTTCTGTGCCTCAGTTTTCTCATCTGTGGAATGGGGACAATGACAAAATCTCCTCATTAAGTTATTGTTAGGATTAAATGAGATCATTAATATCAGTATCTGATACATAATTGTTCAACATTAGCCATTATTTCTATTATAGTCATATTACTGATAAGATGATAGATTTAGAGAGGTAATGTAATTCACCCAAGATTGTACTGCTAGCCAGTAGCTGAAGTGGGATTTAAACTCAATTATCCAGGGGCCGCCTGGGTGGCTCAGTAGTTAAGCGTCTGCTTTCGGCTCAGGGTGTGATCCCAGTGTTCTGCGATTGAGCCCCACATCAGGCTCCTCCACTGAGAACCTGCTTCTTCCTCTCCCACTCCCCCTGCTTGTGTTCCCTCTCTCGCTGGCTGTCTCTCTCTCTCTGCCAAATAAATAAATAAAATCTTAAAAAAAAACCCTCAATTATCTGACAGCAGAGGTAATGTGCTTACCTTTGCTTCACAGCTTAGAACGAGGAGGAGAGCAGAGGATTAGTTCATTCATACAGGATGATTGGGAGGGTCACCTGCAATACTGAATGTGAAACCGTGTTGACAAGTATATGTACCCTTATACAAAGGTGAGATATTTGGGTTGTGTCAATTTTAAAAGTCTGGGAATATATGCTTGCTCTAAAATAAGCCTAAGCATTGCTGTCACAGAATTTGAGCTCACCAAACCCATATCCTTTTCCTCCTAGGCTCACAACTAGCCTGCAGCTGAGCATCAATGCCAGGTATGGCATGTAAAATTTACCATGTGCTCTATTTGTGCTATTCTCTTTGCCTTCTGCTGGTTGGGAGGATGACCTCCAGGGAAACCTTTGGTCTATACATCGATAACTGGAATCTACAAGAAGAACCTGAGTCCTTGAATCACAGTTACAAGAAAGGCCACCACCATTCAGGAGCCCCCATTTTGGAAGTCATCGGAAAGAGAAATAAACTTCTATTGCATTTGGAAACTAATATTTTGGAATTTTTAAAAAAAAGATTTATTTATTTCTGAGAGCGAGAAGGGGGGGGGGTTGGTGCAGAGGGAGAGGCAGAGATAGAATCTCAAGCAGACTTCCCTCTGAGCCCAGAGCCCAGTGTGGGGCTCGATCTCATAACCTTGAGATCATGACCTGAGCCGAAACCAAGAGCTGGACACTCAACTGACTGAGTCACCCAGGTGCCCCAATATTTTGAGATTTAACTGCTAAAGTAGCTAGCATTACCTTCATTGGTACAATTACCCAGCACTAACCTTTAAGGCTGAATAAGTAGAGTGTTACAACTGCCTGGGAAACATGAGATGTCAGTGTAGCTTCTTTTACCCATATATTCAATAGTATATAACATGAAACTTTTGGGGACATAAATGGGATACACAGTTCTATCCTGTATTTATAAATACTAGAAATATATCTTCAAACAATTACTCATAGTACTTTGGGGTCAGAAAGATTTTAAAAGTCATCTAATTCAACTCATCCTGAGTGTGTACTGTAGTATAGTATCCCAAAGTATAGCAACAGTAAACTCACTTTTAGACTGTTTTGTTATGAAATACATCCATCATTCATTCTAGGCAGCATATAGCACAGAACAGAAGTTCAAGACTCATGCCCATATTCATACCCAAAGACACATGTGTGTTTTGGCCTATCATCACTTCTGTTTTAAGTTAAATTTTAATTGACGCGGGCATCCTCCGATCTTTCACAGACCCCACCACTCCCTATTATCACCCCTGCTTCTCCACATATCTGTGCTATTTTTCTGGTCCCTGAAGCATTTGGGATTGTGTGCCCTGCATGGCCTTAAGATAAAAAAGATTTACATTCAATCCCTGGCTCTCCATTTTTCCTAGTTTTGTGACCCTCGGCAAGCTCCTTAATCTTTTTGAGTTTTCTCATTTATAAAATGGGTTTAAGAATTTTAGCCTCTCTTATATACAGTAAGTAGTATCTGGAATATATGAGATAAGGTACTATAGAGACTAATATATCAGAATTATTGCTGGAATAACACAAAATATTTTTATTATATCTTCCACATGAAAATCTTTGAAATAATTTAAGTAAATGATTATGTCATTCCTGTGGCTTCTCTTCTCTTGTCTAAAATTCCCCATCTCTTTTAATTATTCTTTGAATGGCATCATTTCAGTTACCTTACGGTTGTATACCAGGATGGGGGTGTGCAGGCTGAGTGTGGACTATGGTAGACAGAAAATGCCATGCTTAGTATAAAAAGAGAAGCCAATATTCAGCTGATTGTTACCAGATGGCAATATTCACTTGGCTGGGCCCAATATTTCAAATGAAGGAAGCAATCAGGATTTGTATACAAAATTTCCCAATTTTTAAATGTTGGAATATTAATTCACTTTTTAACATTGGCCTGGAGGCCTCTAGCTTATAAAACTCTGTCTCTAATTTTTAGGCCTTGATTCATACATATTTTATGTATGTATGTATGCATGTAATTTATTTATTTATTAAGATCTTATTTGTTTATTTGACAGAGAGAGAGAGCAAGAGAGCACAAGCAGGGAGAGCGGCAGAGTGAGAGGGAGAAGCAGGCCCCCCACTGAACAGAGAGACCAATGTGGGGCTCCATCCCAGGACCCCAGGACCCTAGAAGCCGTGGATAGACGCTTAACCAACTGAGCCACCAGGTACTCCTAAATAAATTTTTTTTAAGATTTATTTATTTATTTGAGAGAGAGAGAGAGAGAGATGAGCAGGAGGCACAGAGGTTGAGGGAGAGAGAATGTCAAGCAGACTCCATGCTGAGCATGGAGCCTGATGCTAGGCTTGATCTCATGACCCTAACATCATGACCTGAGCAGAAATCAAGAATAGGACACCCAACCGACTAAGGCACCCAGACACCCCTTCATATTTTAGTCTATTAGTGCAGAGGTCAATCAGTATATAGATGGGCCAAATTTGAAGAAAAAAAAAAATCAACTATCAACACGATCAAAGTCTCTTAAAAGATAAATTCTAGTAATTAAAATGAATAATCTCTATTTGATTTACATGAGACAGTTTCTACATATGAATCAAAATATATTAGCATATAATACATATATTAGTTACATGACTATTACCCTAAGTATTCCACTTCTAAAAGGACTCACTAGATTGTTTACAGTCGCAGAAGAACGTTATCACAGATGAAAGTTACAGTATAGTAGTAGCATGAGGATGTGCATTGAGAAGGGGTCTGGAGACCTCAAGCTCTGACATGTCTTCCCATCCCTGGGTTGCCAGTATGTGCTTTACCTCCAGGTCTGGAACCATCATCTTGAGAGCATATGACATACCTGTGTAACAAGAAGTCCCAGGTTTTTTCATGGTGGATCCCATAGAGAGCAGGTCACATAGGCATGTTACAGTTACATGACCAATCTTAACTGGCAAAATCTCCCAGCCTTCACCAGGCAAATGACCTGGCTCACCCCGTCCCAAGACAGCTGACAGACTCATGGTTACAGACATTATTCATCTTTAATTAAAGTATTAGCATTGGCCAAGGGTCATTACCACGCTCCAGAGTACTACCAGCCTAGAAAGTATACATTCCATCCAGCTAAGATTAAGCCATGCTATCCCCTCTATATAATTTCAACTTTCTATGAACTATATAAGAGAAAACATTCATCTTTTTACCGGATTTTTTTTTCAACAGCTTGACTAAACTTTAGGCAAGTTTCTTCTCAACTATACGCTGCTCTCTGACTTCCCTTTTCCTAGAGTTTTATTTTAGAAAACTTGCAGTTGTAATTTTTTCCTGTCTTTCCAAGATGCACATCTTTTTCCAGACTCTTTCTAGTTTTGCAATCTCAGAATGTCTTTCTCAAGAGCCTGGGAGCCATCCTCTGAAATGTAATCATCAAGAAAGATTGTGCCCCTGTCTTCCAGTCTCTGTAGGAGGGTAAAAGCCTAACTTCCATAGCACCAATATTCAAACACAGATGGTCTAACCGCATAATCAACCTCTCCAACACCCTCCCAGCACTCTTTCATAGCTCATCCCAATGCTTGAATTCTCCTGCTTTTTGTTTCAAGGAAGTTGGGTTCAATCTCTCTCCCCATTGCAATAGTGTTGACTCCTATTGTAATAGTATTGAATAAAGCCTTGTCTAACTCCATCTGTCACAGTTTTTCTATGACATGACAATATCATTAAATAAACAAAGTAAGTTTAACCCTACACATAGTCACTTAATAAATATGAACATCATTTTGAAAAATAAGTTTTGGGAACCTGAATGAAATATCCAAGTTTTCCATATTTTATTCTTCAAGAAACTACTTTGTTGTGGTCTTGCCAAAGGCTTATTTTCACTGATTAAGACATAATCTTTAATAATAAAAGAAAAATACTTTTAAATAATGGCCATTTCTGGTACAGAGTAGTTAATTTCAGCAATACTAATTTTATCCTCAAGTCCTTTATTTTTAAGTTTTAACAAAGTATTATTAAGGGCTGTCCTTTTGGTAGAGGTTCTTGTTTTCTTACTAGCACAATATCTGTGGTGTGTTTTTGAGGTGATTATAATAGAAACAAAGCCTTTTTGGAAAACAATTTGAAAATGTCAATATATGCTTTTCCAAATAATATCACCACCAACAATCAGAGTAATTTAGGGGATTTCAGGCTGAGGGATGGTTTTTTGATGACACTGCAGATAAAAATATATGCTGTTCTTATTGTTAAATGGCTTAGTACTTTTTGGTAACCTATATATAAAAGTGATGGCAGTTGACCCAGTGTCACTGATTGTGATCATGGCAGTTAAGGGGCTAAAATTGTAAAAACACAACAGTGCCAAAAATTGTAATTGAATTGTCCATAATCTGTTCTTCACTGAGTTTCTGGAATGTCCTTGAATTAATTTTAAAATTACTCAGCTATCAGAAAGAACGAATTCTCAACATTTGCTGCAACATGAACGGCACTGGAGGAGATAATGCTAAGTGAAATAAGTCAAGCAGAGAAAGACAATTATCATATGATTTCTCTCATCTATGGAACATAGGAACTAGGAAGATCGGTAGGGGAAGAAAGGGATAAAGAAAGGGGGGGTAATCAGAAGGGGGAATGAAACATGAGAGACTATGGACTCTGAGAAACAGACTGAGGGCCTCCGAACTTTATATCGGAAACCGGGGATGTACTGTATGGTGACTAACATAATATAATAAAAAAAATTTTTAAAAATTAAAAAATTAAAAGAATAAAAAATAAAATTAAATGCCTTTTCTTCTAAACAACTCTAAGGAGCTGAACTATAGACCTTTAAATTTCACAAAATTTTTCCTTATATAGAGCAATCATTAAACTTTAGTAAATAGAGATAAAATGACATAGATAAGTATATCAATTTTTTTTTTTACTTCTTGCTAACCATAGGCTGTGGATATTATCCATTTTTCTGGACTCAATATTTAGCAATTTAGTACACAATCGAAACAAACTAATTTACAGATTTTCATAAACATTAGATTTCAAAAGTAAAATTTTGGGAAATGTATCTCCTAATGATCTATATAAGGTTTTATTTTCATGTACCTCAGGACAAATATTGACAGACTGAAATGAGTTTTACCACCAATTCAATTCCTATTTTTCATTTTCATGTATGTGGAGATTAGGAAATTTTCTAACATAAATAAATAGATGGAAATGAAAGATGTTTTTATAGGAAGTAATTCAATTGTTTGAACATTTAAGTATAGGTTAAAAATGACATTATAACCTGTTATTAAAAATAACTGACAACTCAATTACATCTTTCTTCAATTTTTTGAAATCAAAGAATTAGAATGACTACACTTGTAAAGAGATTTATACCTAATTATTAGTCATTCACGTTCTCAACACCTAACTACCCATTTTAGAAGATTCTTTGGCCTGTAGACTTTACAGTGTGTGGAAATGTACCGTGCTAAGAATGGAGATTGATAAAGCATGCCTTTCTTCTTTGAGAGGGAATAAAGCAAGCAGATCAAATTTGGAAGATCTAGAATGGAAAATGATTCCCCTAAAAGTACAGAAGCCCTACACCTCCTGGAAAATCTTCATATCCTGAAGGGTAACCCAAGAACAAAGAATGAAGAAAGCAGCTCCTAAAAAAGGAGAGAACTCCTTGCTCCTGCCTTAAGAATCTCTTTAGCCAAAGCCCAGCTGACTTAGAAGCCACGATTACTTGTATTAAAAAAAAAAAAAAAAAAAAAAAAGATCCCCAGCAGATTGTGATAATGATTTAAGTTGGAAAACCACAGAAATAAAGGATAGACAATTCACTTTAGGGTCAGATGGTCACTGGGTTCCCATCTTGGTCTTATCAGTTTATTAGCTATGTGACCCTGGGCAAAATATTTAACTTCTCTGAGCCTCAGTCTTTTCATCTGTATAATAAGGATAGCAAGTAGGTATTGTTAGGAAGATGAAACGATATAATATATGTAAATCACTTAACACAGTGTCTGATACATGGGAGGTATTCAATAAATAATGGCTGCAGTCATTGTTATCTTTGTCATGGTCACCACCAATTTTATTGGCTGGGGTTAGTCTCTGGAATTTGCCACTATATAGCCCCATAGTGTCATGGAAAACAAGTGGGTATTAGGGGTCAGATGTTTCTTCATTGTGCTCCACCGTGGAGGTAATTATGGGGAAGAATCAGACTGACTGCATGAGTATGAGAGAACTACACAGGAGGAAAGGCAACACTTAGGGCAAACTTCAATACTTTTCTCTCAAAGGGAAAATTAGAAGTAATGAGAAACCAAAAATTCAGATATAAAAAGCCTCAAATATTTAAATTCTTTCATCCACTAGACATATGTCAGACCATGATATAATTTCAGCAATTTGATCTCATTTTAGATTTAATGACCTTACTTAAAAAATCATAAAAAAATTAAATTCCATAAAAATTAATGTATACTCTTATCTACCTAACTTAATGAGAAAAATTAGGTTTAGCTATAAAGGTCTCCAAATTTGATTTAAGGTATGTGTGGCTGCCACAGGAAAATGGAGAAGATGTAAAAAATCTTTTGGTCTTGGGAAGAGGTAGGCACTTAAATTTAGAGACTAAATGAGAGCTAAGGGAAATCCATTATTTTAATGATAATCTCATCAAAAGTACATTAATCAAATAATAGCAGCACAAGAAGGATGTAGATCTTTAAGTGCCAAAACACAGGATTAATTCATAAAACCACAGGATTATTCTGTTAACAACTTTGTGAAAATGATTTCCATTAGTAATCAAACAAAAGGTAGGAAGAACTTTTGATGGGAAAAATAAAATTCATCTGTCATATGTTTCATTTATTGTTAATGTAAGGATATTGAATATCCAGATGATAATGGAAAGTAATCTCCTAAAATGTAAATTTCAATCAGATTAGAAATGTTTAATTGTCATTCAAGTAGAAACTAAATAGTCAGAGTTTTAGAAGAGAAATTGCAGACTGACAGGGTAGTGATGGCTTCAGAGGAGAACATGCTTATGACATAATTTATCAGTGGTTTCAGCCTGAAAATCAAAATGGAAATCTCTGAAACATCCATGTTTTGCAACTTGGTAGTATATGAAAATGAGTGAGCAAATATAGCTTTTCAGCTAAAGTTTGAATATTCCAAAACATAAAGAACGAATGACTTTCAAATTTATTGTCATGAGTAATTTTACATGCTTTATTAGTTCATACTTCGGCCAGGTCCTTGAAGATATTTTGTGATATATCTTTACTGAAGACTAACTTATTAAGCAAGAGCCCTTAGTAAGTCTCTGAAAAGTTTCTCTAACTTTTATGATAGAAGAACTGTGTTAAAAACCATTCAGTGAATTTAGTTGAAATAATATTCCTAGGAAAATAACACATATGGGTGATATGTACATTAGAGTATAATACAAGTATTAGAGTAGGCTCTGACAAAAACTTTATCAAAGTGTTTTTTTTTTTTTTTTTTTTTTGCTATTAAAACTACACAAAAAACAAATGTTCCAATCTTCTTTGGGCTTCAAACTACGGTAAATTTAGAGTTGTAATAAAGAGGAGACTACGGACGGCATAACGTCTGCTTAACATGGTGAGAATGGAGCTGATGACTTGGCAGTCTTTGAAAAGAAATGGGATCTGACTAGGTGAAAAATAATGAGAAGTGGAAAAAAAGTGTGGATAAGGTAAGAGGATGCAAGTACAATGGTTCATTGTGTAATACAAACAGGGAGCGAAAAGCAGCTCATCTCTAAAAGTTCTTGTGAACCTACGTGCATTGAGATAAATTACATTTGCAAGGATTTCTGGGATGCTGATGTGAAAGTGCGAAGAATGCTGTCCAACTACTGCTCACACTATTTTTCTAAAAATCAACAGACTTTAGAATGCATTCCCTCTCTGTTAGATTTCCTGGGATTTCTCTCCATTTATGTTAGGGTCACTGATTTAAATTTAATTTATCTGAAGTTTGATGTTCAAATGAATTTTTATCATTTTCAAATAAAATAAAAATTTTAAAATACCATTTGGTATCTGTCAATGGCACTTCAAAATGCATAAACTATTATTTAACATAATACGTACATTTTTCCACTGAAAACAATATTCCTCCCTCCTCCTCCCTCCAAAAATCCAGAAAACTCTACATTCTAAAATTTCCTTTTAGTTAGTGCTATCTTTGATTCTCTTGTTACTGTTGGAAAACAAAATGATGACTTGGGATAAGCAGCAAAAAAAATGACAATGGTCCATGAATAAATATTCAATTAGTCCATTCTCTGAATACAGTCTCTCCACTATGTGTCCATTCTAAATTTAATGGGAAACTGTGATAAGGAAAACAGCAAATAAGAATCATTTAGCTACCCAAATTAAAAATATTAAATATCAGCTTCCACCTCTCTTTATCCCTGCTGACATCTACCCCAGTGATTTTAACCATTCTCTAGTAGAGTTTCTGGTACATAATATAAGCATTCACATGTAAGTCAAATGAATGACTATTTCATCTGATTTCACATAAAACCAGAAGAGTAGAATTGAATCAAATACAAACTTAAGATGAATATGTGCTAAATATGATTCCTCTGATTATCTGGGGAGATATAAACTATATGTAAACATTTAGTAATTAATTTTAACATCACATTATATCCAAATGCATATTCTTCTTATAATAAGTGATATGTATTAAACAAGACATAAACAAGTAATATATATTAACAAGATTCCAGAATGTTGTTCTGGATTGCAAAATTCCACAAAGAGGCTCTAAAATGTTATGCTAGCACCATTTACCCCTCCCACATTTCTCCAAAGTCCACATGACATCCATAAATATATAAGAGTCTAGATCTTGCAAAGCAGAGCACCTCTTTGCACCAACCTTCCTACCAACCAGAATGAGAAATCTAAGCAATTTATTTTATAGAGCACTACCAAGGACTTGCAGGGTCAAGATTCTGAACACAAGAGAGACCCAGAGAGTTGTTATGACATTTGTCCCATTCTTTTCCTTTCTAATTCCTACAGGTTTCCCTGAAATATTTTCTGAAAAACCTATTTAAATTATAACCACTGAGACAGAGTCAGAGTCATTTAGATAGACAGTTAACACTGTGAGAACATCAGTAACCTCCTCTTAGCATTGTCTTGGTCTTTCTGGTCTCTGTTCATGATTGAGGCCTTAAAGTAGCCCCTTTGAGGAGGCAGAATGGAATGCCAATATTTCCTTTATATTACAGGTTATCCTGCAGAATGTGTATGCAGCTTAAGCCTATTGGAAGCCTCTTAAGGAAGGCATTGTTGGGCCTATTGAATTTCATGTAGTCGCATCCAAAGCTTTTTATGATGCTTTCTGCCTTCATGAATAAAATGAGATGTGCTGAGAGAAAACCAGGACTGCTTAGTGGTCACATGATCAATTAGGCTGCTTACTGAAAAGAGGTAACTTTGAACCCTTTCACGACGGAATGGAAAAAGAAAATGACTTATCTCCCAATCTCATTAATGGCTCCAGAAGAGGCTCTCACCAAGTGCACTGCAGGAAGAGATTATTTGGAGAAGAGAAAAGCAAGAAATAGTTGGAATCTAGTATGTCCTAGGCCTTTTCACTCTGTAGAAGAACTCAGGACGTCAAGGCACCACCCGTGGAGGCAGAGTAGTTTATGAGGGCACTTGCTCATGCGATGCCTCACAGCCATAAAGAGAAGAATAGTCATGAGCTTGATGAATTATGTACAAATTTCCTAAGTGGCTTGTCTTTCTGTCCGAATTCAAACAATCCGAGACAGTACTAGATAATTTTAGTGACATATGGTCAATTGGCCTCCCTACTTATGGTTGTTGTGATGGAGTAAATAATAGTGTGTTCTTCCTAATTTCCTAGTTGCTGTGTGTGAGAGGCTTTCACATTTTTCAGAGAAGCAACGGACTGCATGCAGGCAGAATTCATAAATGTCTGATGCTAGCATCTCCCAGGCGCTCCCAGGTGCCGTAATATGCCCTAGTCTTGAAAATCCCCAAAAGCTGGGAAAATGACAAGTTGTATGGTTGATTGCAAGATCTTTTGGTACCCTATCTCTACAAGTGTGAAGGCAAAGGGAACCCTCGCTTAACAGACATCACATGTAACTTACACAAAGATTCTGTGGTACTTTTTTTCATGCCTCAGGGAATTTTTCCTGGCTTCACTTCCCATTTTCTGTCAGAAATTGCTTCACATTTTTTGGGTTTCATGCTAAAACTTGTATCTTGAACTCTATCTCCCTACCTGACTTCTTGCTTTCATGGTTTGTCATACCCATTTCGTTTTGCCTTTAGATGCTTGATCAAATCTTAGCATTTTGGTTTATTTGCTTCAGAATTTTTCTACAGACTAAAGCATTATAGATAGTGCTAAAGTCCCCTCATGCACACCTCCCTGGTGCCAATTCTTTCCTCCCAAGCAGTAGCTGCTTTCTTGAATTTGGTATTTATCATGCGATCCACGCTTCATATCAAAACTAAATATATCCATAGGCAGTTATATGACTTTGTTTTGCAGGTTTACTGAATTCATTGCCAGGCAAATTGTTTTTTTTTTTCATCATATTTAACATTTATCCTTATTAACTTATGTAACTTTATTTTAATTGCTGTATTTGATATTTTTATTCAACAATTTATTTGTCTACTCATTTTTTTAAATTTATATTCAATTAGCCAATATACAGTACATCATTAGCCTCAGATGCAGAGTTCAATAATCTATCAGTTAAGTATAACATCCAGGGCTCATCACATCATATGCCCTCCTTAATGCTCATTACCCAGTGATCCCATCCACCCACCCACCTCCCCTCCAGCAACCCTCAGTTTGTTTCCTACAGTTAAAAGTCTCTCATAGTTTTTCTCCCACTCTGATGACTTCCCATTCAGTTTTCCCTCCCTTCCCCTATGATCCTGTGCGCTGTTTCCTCTATTCCACATATGAGTGAAACCATGATAATAGTCTCTGATTGACTTATTTCACTCAACATAATACCCTCCAATTCCATCCACATTGACACAAATGGTAAGTATTCATCTTCTCTGATGGCTGAGTAATATTCCATTGTGTATATATATCACAACTTCTTTATCTTTTATATTACTATATTTGTCTATTCTTCTGTTAATGTATATTTAAAACATTCTGCTATTATGAAATAACATGGCAATGAAAATTCTTGTAATAGGTTTCCTTATACAGATGTGCAAGAATTATCTGCATTACATACCCTGAATTAGAACTACTTGATTGATGGGCACACATTTTAATGCACATTTACTTTGCTTATTGTTATCAAAATGCTCTGTAGTAGGGGCACCTGGGTGCCTCAGTCATTAAGCCTCTGCCTTTGGCTTGGGTTGTGATCCCGGGGTCCTGGGATAGAGCCCCACATCGGGCTCCCTACTCAGTAGGGAGCCTGCTTCTCCCTCTCCCACTCCCCCTACTTGTGTCCCCTCTCTCACTCTCTCTCTCTGGGTCAAATAATAAAATCTTAAAAAAAAAAAAAAAAGCTCTATAGTATATTTGTCCCAATATACAAACACATAAGCACTATAAAGGATTTCCATTTCTCCATAGTTTCTCTAAAAGATGGTTTTGTCAGACTCAAAAATTTTTTGCTAATCTGTGACCTGAAACTGTGTGTGTGTATTTAATTGTACATCTATAACTCCTTATGAAGTTTAGTTTTGTTTTGTTTTTTCCTTTTGGATTCTCTCTTGTGTGAATGGCCTGTTCCTATACTTTTCTAATTTTTCTAATGGATTGTTTTTCTTTTTTCTCTTATTGATTTTGGAAGTCCTTCATAAATTCTGAATACTAATCCTTTGACAGTTACATACTAACAGATATCTTCTCATAGATCAAAGCTTTGACATTTAAAAAAAATTTTTGTGGTATATATTTTAGAATATAAGTTTAAGACAGTTAAGTCTATTAACCTTTTTTCCCTAAGTAGAATTTATAGTCTTTGTATCTTGTTTAAGAAGTTCTTTCTACCCAAAGGTCATAAAAATATGCTCTTATATTTTCTTCTAAAAATAGTAATGTTTTGCTTTTTACATTTAAGTTACTAATTCACTAGAATTTATTTTTGTCCATAATGTGAGTTGAGATAAAAGTCTATTTTCATATAGATAACCAATTGCTGTCCTGCAATATATTGAAACTGGTTTATTTTTTCTACATAATTTGTAATGTTGCCTGTGCCACGTATCAATTTCGCCACTTCTTTGCACATTGAGTTTTTATTAATGAACACATCTATTCCTGTGTTCTGTGTTCCAGAATTGTGTTTGTTCCTGCCTATAGCAGTATTAATTAACATAGTTTATAGTAAGTAAGGCTTGATATCTGATTGGACAGTTGTCCCCACATTACTCTTCAACTGCACCATTATTTTGACTACTCTCTGTCTTCTACTCACTTACACTAGTTTAAGGACCCACTTCTACATAACTGTTGGAATTTTGACTAAAATATCCTTTGCATTTAATAGGTTACCTTGGGAGAAAAATTATCATCTTTTACATGTTTCTCCATTTCTTCAAGCTTCCAGTCTGTTCCTCAGAAATCTTTATAATATTTCTATGAAAGGGCTTGCATGTTTTTTGTTAGGTGTATTTCTAGATACTTTTTAGAGTTTTAGTTGATACTGAGAATGGTATCATTTTCTACTGCATTTTCTATTTGTTAATTACTTCGGTAGAGTAATGCCCTCCCTTTCAATAGCTGATCTTGTACCAACTGGTCTTGCTGAAGCTTCCTGTCAATTCTTACATATTTTCCCCAAATTCACTTGGATTTTCAACATAAAACTCTCACCATCTCAAAATAAGGAAAACTTTCTATTCCTCTAAAATTCTTATACCTTTACTTCTGTTTTCTAATCTTTTCATATTGGCTAGGATCTCTGGCACAACACTGAGCAGAAATTAAAACAGCAGACATCCTTGTCTTGTCCCTCATTTAAAACAAAATATTACTAATACAATTTTGATAAAGAAAAAATAAGTAAAACAATCAGAAGTGAGAACTCAGTAATAGACCCACACAAATATACTGGGCAGATTCTTGACAAATGGTGCAAAACCAACTCTATACAGGAATAACAGCTTTTTCAAAAAATAAAGCTGGAGTAATTAAATATCCACAGGGACTTTACCCTCATACAAAATCAACTGAAAATGGTTTATGGACCTATAAAAAATTTTAGGAAAAAAAAAGTCTAGAAAATACTTGGAATGTAGGACTAAGTGAAGAGTTCTTAGACTTGTCACGAAATCATCAACCATAAAATGAAAATCCAACAAACTGAACATCACTGAAATGAAATAAATTTTAAAATAATAAAATGACTTGATGAAAATATGTTAGAACATTTATATATCCAGAAATAATAATATACTTTGGGTTTAAAGGGAGGGAATTAGAAGATTGCACACAGAAAATAATGAATACATATGGCCACATAAAAATTAAACTATTTTATCACAAACAAAATATAGATACAAAACTGTTCTGTTTTAGGCTTGCAGCTTTCAGTCCTCTAAAAGGTCAGTAATATTTTGGAAGAACATATAAATTTAAATATATTTCTGCCATCTTTGTATATCAGTTTTTTCTCCCTAGAGCTCTGAAGGTAGCTGGGTTGAGAGATGGGTACTTAAATCAATACATACCAAAGTGTAAATTAACTCTACAACTTTAATTAGTATGTGTCTTACTCACAGTTACCTAGAGTGAAGATTAAATTATACAGATGTATTACTGCATTTTATTTTCTTATTAAAAAATACTGCTACTATATTTATAGTTTCTTTCAATGGAATTCCCTTTCTTAATAAGACATATGCAATACTTTTGTAAAAAGAACTCATTTAGATTTGAATCATTTCAACATTAACTTCAACACAGATGATAAAAATTCAACCTATGGCTCTGAGAGATTTCTCAAGCAGTTTTGAAATTTTCATGTCTATATATACCCTCCTTCAGAAGAATATACTCATTGTCAATATGTCCACTTTTAAAATAAATCTTTTAAAAATAATTTAGCATTCATATAACAAGATTATGTAAGATGGAAAAACTGCTTCTGATGTAGTAAAATGAGAACAGGCTGAAGAAATGGCTTTTAGGGAAAGAGAAAGGAGAACTAGAAAAAGTAAAAGGACATACAAGTTAAATAATGGAAAAAGTCAAAAGGACCTATAGGACCTGAGAAGCAGGATTTTAAGAAAGTACCAGAAAAATAATAACAGTAAAGGAAAGAAACTCAGAAATGATAGTGAAGAGTAAAAGAATGTGTTATGTAGTTGGCCTGACATCAATGCCACCCTGGAAAGCTAAGCCTTTTTTTTTTTTTTT
>NW_024425563.1:38087138-38159321 GCF_017311325.1 Ursus maritimus
TTTTTTTTTTTTTTTGATACATTTTAAATATATATGTTGTATTAGCCAGAGTTTGCTGTAATCTCCACAGCAGGGCTGGGGTATTGCTGCAAACACTCCCAGAGCGCAGTAGGTGTTGCTATGTGGAAGCCAGTGGGTGGCGGCAAGGGTGGGAGGGAAGATACTAAGCGACAAGTTGTGCAGGAGAACCAGAGAATTACTGGACACGAAAAATATAGAAATAGGCAATCAGAAGTAAAGACAACTCTAGTGAAGGAGGAGAAAACCAACTGCCATTTTGATGAAATAGTCTGAAGCTAGGTTTTAGGGTATGCACAATTTTCATCAGACTAATCTAGAATGAGGGAGGTACTCATATTGTTTGAGGAAAGATATATTCAGCTTCAAAGGAACATATTATTATTCCTTCTTTCCCATCTTATATGAATTCTGAAATGCACTCATATTATCAGGAATTGTTACCTGATACCATATTCTACCCTATATGTCGGATGCTAGATTCAAAGTCCTTTTTCGGTTTGAGGACTTATTTAGGGATTGCATACTTTCCAGGATCCCATATATATAATCTCAATTTACCTACAGTTGTGTGATCTGAAAGATTTCACACTGGGTAGAGCTGGTTAAAAGAACATGGCATATAGATGGTCACCTAAGATGTTAGATCTGAAGGGCAATGGAAACATCTCTCCTGTCATGCACCTTCTTCACTCTGTGCTGTAACCTGAAATTCTAACATCGATTTGGACTATTGTTCATGAGGATACTAATAGTTTAGGCTAAAAGAATTTACCAGGCAATTTTCTATCAGTATAAAGGAAGAGAAATTAGGAAGTATGATAGCACTGGTAATATAGACGGGATTTGAAATGGTGGAAAAGAGTTGTTTTGTTTACCACTGCATACATAATACTCACTAGGAGTATATCGTCAATAAATATTGGCTGAATAAATGAATAGAAGGGGAAAAGGAGTATATCTGGAAATTGGAGTATTATATACCGATTGAAAAATGAATGAACCATGCAGTAACATGAATCAATTTTGGAAATATAATATTAAGGAGAAATAATATGTATTCCAAATTGAGTATAGCATAATAACTTTTTCATAAAATTAAGACAACTAATACACACACACACACACACACACACACACACACACACACACCTACCTCTATGACTCACTTTTTAGGAAGAAATATATCTGCAATAAGTTAAATAAAGGAAAGCAAGGGAATGTTGGATTCAGGATTCAGGTTCCAGGGGAGGCAGGTGGATGAATCAGAGGAGGTCACTCTATGAACTCTCTGTTAAATCAAGGTTATTTCTAAGGTTCTAGACTCTATGTGGATACTGGTTTCAAGAGTTCTTGCTACAATATTACAAATAATTAACTAAATAACTAAACAGATAGAAATGCATGGATTAGTGATGTGTTACTGACCCACAGATGACTGGTACACTAGAAGTCCAAAATAAATAAATAAATAGATAGATAGATAGATAAATACATACATACATACATAGAAGGAAAGAGAAAGAAGTCAAAGTTTAGACTGAGGCACAGTAAAAACAAATTGCCCACATCGCAGGGCTTGTCTCTGGCTCAGGGAATGTGAAATAGCAGAGAGCCAGTGAGGAACATGTCCCTCCATGGCTTTAAATAGAGGGAAATATATAGTTCTTCCCACTTGTGGACTTGAATGTTATCTACTAAAAAATACCGGAATGGAGTTGGCTGCATAAAGAGCAAATCATCCATGGTCACAGCATCTAATCAGAACTATGTAACTTGCTGTTTTTCTTTTTGCCCTGGTTCTCCAGAAATGTGGATCCTAATGTGATGATCAATCATTGGAAATCCTTTTCATAGTTATTAAATCTTCTGCATTCTTTTCATGAATATAATTTTTATATTCTGTTAAATTACTTTACATTTTGTATATCATAAATACTTTGGGGTTATTAATGATGTGGGCTATAAATGACAAAATAAAAAATACATGCCACAAATGGTTGAAGTCCCTATTTTGGAAACACAGAAATAATTAACTGCAAGGCTAGCAAAAACCACTTGTACTAGGGGAAGAAATACTTTTCTTATGCAACGTGTTAGCTATTTAACTTCAATAAATAAGTTATGTCTAGAAAATACTATTTAAATCACTTGAGAAAGTAACATATTCAGCTGATAGACTAAAAAAGATAATTGACCTCACCCTTTGGCAACATGTTTCAAAACCATATGTTTCAATCTTATGATCAGCTTGAGGAAGCCTCTGTTCCTAGATACCATTGTAAAAGTAATGTGTGCTTCTGGCTTCAAGGTTCTCTTCTGCTTTCTAAAATAATCTCTAAAATAATAGAGAAGACAAAAAAGAAACAGACACACAAAGCTGATCTTCAATAAAACAAGAAGACATCAGCATCCCTAACCATAGGATGGGAAGGGCAACAGAGTTATTGAGTGAATCAGCAAGCAGAAGGTCTGATTCAGTGTCTCTGGAAGGGGCTAGTCATGAAGTCTCAGAAAGACATGGACTTGAAGGTATCAGGCACCTGAGGAATTGTTTGTGTTTGCGTGGGCCAAAGCCTGTGCATGCAACAGTTGGAATCCTATTCTCCAATCTCTTTTTCTCTGCCATTTCCAGAACAAGAAGGGCAACCACTAATCTGTAGTCCCTGCAGAAGTCAGAAGGCTGCCTTTGTAGAGACTAAAACAGAGCCGAGGAAAGCTACATGATCTAGGAGGCCCAGTGCAAAATAAAAATGTGAGACTCCCTGTTCAAAAATTAAGAATTTCCAGGATGGCTTCAGTGAAAGAAGTAAACAAAGTCCAGGGCCCTTCTAAGTGTCCTGTGCAGCTACACAGGGAGCACACCCATCAAGGTGTCTCTGCAAAAAGCTTCCAAACTCTGGAATACCAAGCAGAGAGGAGAGTAGGAGTGGAGTCATGGCACTAAAAATGAAATGACTTTAATATCTATCTACTCAATGGTGAGGTACCAATCCCACCAGCCTTAATGACAACCTTATTGTCGATCAGGTTATCCACTCCTTTGAGAAGTCTGGGGGATTCGCCTACGCAGGAACCAGACTAACCTAGAGGAAGATACTGGCATTTGGTAGTGCCCACCGTAAAATCTGTCTGGCAGCCATAATGCACACACTGACAGACCACCTGGAAATAATCTCCATCCACTTGGAAACAAGCTCCACCTGTATCCACAGAGCTGCTGGATGTTTTTAGTGTTTCACTAAAAAAGAGTTACCAGGCATTTGAGGAAATAAACAACAGTAACACACACGAGAGAGAGAGAGAGAGAGAGAGAGAGAGAGCTCTAAATAGAAAAAAAGAAAAGAGAAAATGTGGAGGGGGTGGATAACATTTCAAAGGGTAAATATTAATATTAAAAAATAGTCACAGTCATAATAGTGTCAGATTATCTTCTAAAAGCAATACTGCTCCCTTCATGTTTCCTCCTGTAACAAGAACTGAAAGCTAGGGAACCTTATTTCTCAAAATATTTGGCAGAAGGTTCAATGCCAATGAGGGGCACTTTCATGTTGCAGATTCAGAAAGCAGAAGAACAACTCAAGCTGTTATGGCTACTTTAGGACTGGAAAGCAAGCATGTGATTTCTAGCAGGCTGCAGGTGTGCAGTTTGCCAATGGCATTCAAGCATTCTCTTATGAAAATTGCTTTGGCATTGCAGACATCAGTCACAGTTTTCTGATATTCCTATATCTTCCTTATTTTTCTGAAATCTAGGGGTGGCTGTTTCATAGCCTTTCCATAATTTTAAGTACCCATTTCTTTGAATTAAATACATTCCTACATGGAATAACTAGTAGAGTCTGTTTTCCTAGAGCTTTGAATGATAAAATAATAGGTAGCAAGCACTGCTCTTTATTGTATTTTATGTTTGAAGTATATTTTATCTATTTTTAACCATAGCTTTTTATATTATTCAAAAGTCAAACCATTAGAAAAATATATACATGACATATACAATGATATTTTTGTCTTCCCACACTTCCTATTTCCATCCCAGCAATATGTAACAATTTAAAATATATTTTATCCTTCTAATTGAAAGTTTTTCTAATTGAAAGTATTAGAACCTTGAATAAAAAACATATTAAAGAAAAAAAGACATATAATATTTATGGTATATGTTTGGGGATCACAAATCCATCTAATAGTAGGTCTGTAAAGAGAAGCCTAAGAAAATGGATGGGGTATTATACAAAAATACAAAAAAAAAAAAGTTTCTCAGAAATGAAGAATAAAGTTATGCATTCTGAAAGGTTCAGTGCATGCTTAGCACAAAGATCTACCTGAAGGCATCTGAGAACACTAGAAATAAACACCAGAAATCAGAAAAGTTCTCAAAAATTTCAGAACGCTAGAAATAAACACCAGAATCAGAAAAGTTCTCAAAAATTTCAGAAAGAAAAAAACCATGCACACAAAAATATAAAGCATAATGGCATTAAACTTCTCAAAAGTAGTATTGGAAACTAGAAGACAACGGAATAATGCCTTCAATATTCTGAGTGAAATGGTTTTCATGCAAATTTTATACCCAGCCTACGTATCAGTCAAGTGTGAAGGTAGTATCAGGACATTTTATTGAAGTCAAATTCTCAAAAAATATTGAGCTTGTCTGAACTCATTAGGAATCCAGTCTAGGATGTGCTCTACCAAAATGAGGAATAAAACAAAAACAGAGTAAAACACAGAATTCAGCAAACAAGGGATCCAACACAGGAAAAAGAAGTTGGCATTCCAAGGGCATAGTTCTACAGTGGTGGACTTGGTAGGTAATTAGGCAAAACAGGAACATGAGGACGGAAGGAAAAAAAGAAACGGAAGTGACAAACTGTCTGCTGTTTGATGTCAGGACTATGCAAGAGATTTGAAGAAAAATAAGCAGATGGAAATAAAGTTGTAGTTATTCTCTCTGAGAGATATAAAAATTACATAGAATGGAAATATAATGCACAAACTTGGACCAATGATGGTTCAAACATAGTCCTATTAACAAAAACACTAAATAGGGGTTTAACAATAACAGAAGAGTCATATTAATAAGAAGAGGAGAAAGGAAAGGAGATGGGGCGGGGTGAAGGACTGCTGGTTTCCATGATTGCTATTTTGACAAAGGTTAATAAGAATTAAAGATGTGATCAGATATAAACATGCTCATAAATTATACATTTATTTACTTCTCTGAATAATTCAGAAGATTAGGAATGTTGACATAGGTGCAATTCTAGACTTTCAAGATCCACTTAGGGAGAATATCTCACAATTATGTCTGAGAAAATGAGGGTCACATCAGACTCTCTAGAAACATGTCTCTTACCCAGTAAGACCACCTTTTCAGTGTATCCTGCACTTAGGGCTACGGTGATGTATTAGAACATTCCCTGGGCCTGATATTTCTCTTCAATACTAGAGTTTCATAAAATAATGCATTTAGGCATGAATACATTCCTCATATGTTACCTTCAGAGTCTCTGGGTTACTTCTTCCTATTACAAGCAAATTCCTAAATTAACTGCTACTTAGCTAGAATAAGGGTCATATACCCTAAATTCTTGAAGAGTCTCTAGGATTAAGATTTTAGACAAAAACAAAAACAAAATATTTTAGACAATAATGATTCCATGAAGCCTTTTATCATTATTTTCCTTTTAAAACATGTGAATGTATTACTTTGATCATTTAAAAAAATGTTAATAAACTTATTTTAAAAATAAATAAATCATGATATTTCAAAATTAAGCATAAAGGTAAGATTCTTAATTACTTTCATGCTTGGGGTACACTGGAACACAGTTTCAGATGGAAGATCGATACAATATTACTCTTTTGCCCAGATTTCTCACTAATAACTTGCAATACCTTTCAGCAGTCCCTTGACAAATGATTTGTAAGTGCCTCTCATTACTCTGCTAAGCCCTCCTTTCAGTCACAGGAAAAAAAAAAAAGACAGAGATTTGAAGGAGACACACATCTAAATCCAATCTGTACATGGAAAGTAAGTTAACTCTTTCCCATCTTCCTCCTTGCATCTAAATTTGTGATAGGACCCCAATTTACCAAAGAATATAATCTGCTAAAAAGATCACTGCATTTATTCCTAGCCTCCTAAATAATAATTCATATATATAATTCAGGAGATCGAATTTTCTATTTAATGTCCCCACAATATGGGAATAGTGGTTTGGAATTGAAATGTTCTCATTGCTTCCCCAAACAACAATTTGGTCAGAATTTAACTGGCTCAGTGGGTATTTTTCCATCACTCGGAAAGACCATAAATGAATCATCTGAGCTATTTGCTTAGCTCTTTGCCCTCTCTCTTAGCTTGGGGATAATGAAGCTTGATAGTAACATGCTAAAATCATTTCTCTCTATGAAAGCTTTTGAATCTTACTCTATAAACTATATTTGATGATGTTCAAAAGTTTTTCAAAAATTTTGCATTGAACCAGCTAGGTCCTTAATTTTTCTTGTGATTTCTCTCTGACATTTAAAATGTTTTTTTCTCCCTTGTGGCTTTAAGTAAATATTTCTTAAGAAGCTATGAATGGTTTGAAGTGATTAAAGGATCTTATCAAAACCATGGCTTTCAAGCCAGTTTTAATATTGATGTTGGCTTATGACTAAATATTAGCGCACTTAAGTTACCCAGTCATCACAAGTAAAATAGAAAACTTCTGAAATTTTTCCCATATTTTTTCATTTTCTTTATGCAGTCACAAACTGTTTAAAATCACTTTTGTTTATCCCAGAGTAACATAACTTTACACTCCTCTGAAGCAATTCTTTTCAATAAACACCATTTTCCTTCCTTGTTTTTAAATGCAAACATAAAGCAGCCTAACATTTGTCAAAGCTCCCATACCAGACAGGGGACTACAGCAAGTCATCTGGTTTATTCTCCAATTTTCAGGCAGGAACATACTGCTGATTTTATTATCAAATGCAGCCAGCTGTAGGTTGAGATAGCCTATTAGTGACAGAGGTTGATATAGCCAATCAACAAATAAACAGGTAAAAATCTTCTCATTCCAGTTGATATGATTCTGACAAATGAGAGGAAAGTGACCCTATCAGCATTAAGAACAATAAGGTAGAAAACCACTCACAGGAAAATCATTGAGGCAAAATTAGATCATGGTCGAATTGCCTCCCTCCTTTAAGGCACCTTTCACTCCGAAACCACCTGTCCTAGAATGCCTAAATTCTGCATCAGGCTGATGTACTTATTGGTGTATTATTTTGACTTGCCCAGGTCAGTGTTCCATCAGATGTTGAATGACCACCTTTTAGAGTATAGGAATCTGGAGCAGTGATGAATATTAATAGAGGTCTGCCAAGCAGTTGTCTTTCATCCTTAGAGCAATAGCTGGTGTTCTCTTGTTATTCAGAATTCTTAATGGAAGCATTTATGCCTAAAGCCTGGAGTGGAGGTATGTATACAGATGAGCAACTCTTCACAGAACTCGCATAAGCAAACCTGGACTGCTTTTTCATTTCATTTTTTTCATTCTGGAAAATTGTGTACATGGCAAAATTTTTACAAGGATATCTGCTTTTAAATTGTAATTAGGGAAGCAATACATCTTAAGTGAAATAAATATCGAGAAGAGGGCAGGTATGATTCTGTTGGGAGAGATATAACTATCACTAGGAAGCTAGACAAAAAGCTTAAAGTTTAGAACAGTAATAAACAGAAATAGATAAAGCTCCCAGAATGTAAGGGATAAAGGTTATTCTTCCAGAGCCATGCCGTGGCTCTGAGGTGGTGTGTATTCTGAGATTTATAGACACTTGAGCAGATTTTGATCATCGATCAAATGGTCAACGGTTGACCATTTAATGAGCACCTAGACTATAAAAAGCAACATAGTAAACACCACAGAAGATATAAGCATAGCTATATGAATTAGGGTAGAAATGATGAGAATCACATTTGCAGGATTAAACATGCATGAACCTTTGGGGCACTCGGGTGGCTCAGTCAGTTAAGTGTCTGCCTTCAGCTTGAGTCATGATCCCAGGGTCCTGGGATCGAGTCCTGCATCAGACTCTCTGCTCAACAGGAGGTCTGCTTCTCCCTTTCTTTCTCCCTCTCCTTCTCCCCTCTGCTTGTGCTCATGTTCTCTCTCTCTCAAATAAATAAATAAATAAAATCTTTAAAATAAAAAGTGCATAAACCTTCAACATAACAATGTGTATGAGAACAGGCAGTTGGTCCAGGACAGTAGTGACTTGTAACTGTATTACTGCTCCTCATGAACCAATAGCTCTCTTCCAGCTATTGATTTCCACTCTGTTGTCAAGATTCAACCAGGTCTGTCACGCTTGAATGGCCCTTCTGCCTCGGGCTTTCCCTCTTTCCTGCAGAGTCCTCCACTTGGCTTGGTTATGGTGAGCCCGTTTGATAAGGCACCATTTCCTAAGCTCACTAGATCATAATAATCACTTGTTAAATGCAGATCCCCAGGGTCAATCGCTAAGAATACTGAAGCAATAGGGCAGAAACTGTATTAAAAAAAAAAAATCTCCCTTAGTTGACTCCCATGCTCAGATCAAGGTGGGAAACATTATGATGACTGGAAAGAGTAGGTTTATCTCATTGCAGATAAAATGTTAATTTCAAGGAATGAATATTTTAAATAATACTTCAGATCCCCAAAGTATCAATCATTAGCCACTGTATGGAACACTCCGTATTTTCTCTTTTATAATGTGCTCATTGCAGATGTGTCTGTGAAAAAGCCACAGCACAGTCCTTGATCTCAGGGAGCTTGTGAGATATACTAACGGTGACTTGTGGCTTTATTATTATTTATAAACTAAAGAATAAAATATATAGACTGACACAAGCTAACTTCATACATACTCTACACAATGCTTTTATTGGCAATATGATCATGTCTGTTCCATTAGTAATGTTGATGAACAGAGATTGTGCAAGGTGAGACAGAGCAGAATTTATCTATCCAAGACAAGAATGCTAGAGAGTACAGGATCCCATGGCTATGCTGCAAGACTTACCTGGAGACACAGCTGAAGCTCACTTAGCAGTTCAGAGCAGGTTGCATGTAGCTGCAATACCAAGTGAAAACCAAGACTGACAGGTAATAGATTTCATAATTGGTCGGTTTTTCTCCCTTTTACATTTCTCAAAGAACTTATTTTGATCTACCAAATTCTTTATTAAGCTCATTATATAACTGACATGTGTTCATTAAATGACTTTTCCTAGTCATTGGATGACTTATTTCTGTGCTAACTGTAAATTTTACATATCTTTCTTCATCTTAAATCCCAATACGGTGGAAATCATACGCAGTTGCCAGCTTCTACCTGCTTTTTCTGGGAGTAGAGAAAAGAAGTCCGAATCTCTTGAAAGACCTAAGGGTACTGTGTAGATATTCACAAGCTAGAAAGAGATTATGTCCTCCTTCCTTTAATTTCCTTTATCTGTTGGATGAATATTGAAGTTTTCTTTCCCCAAGATTATATCAACGATGCCAGAAAAAATAACGTATGTTCTTAGGCAGACAGAAAATTAAGGGATGCCTGAGTGGCACAGTTGGTTAAGTGTCTGACTCTTGGTTTTGGCTCAGGTTGTGATCTCTCAGTTGTGAGATCGAGCCTCACTTTGGGCTCTGTGCTCAGCAAGGAGTCTCCTTGGAATTTCTCTCTCCCTTTCCCCCGCCATTCCCCACTAATGCCCTCTCAAATAATAAATCTTAAAAAAAAGAAGAAAGAAAGAAAAAGAAAGAAAAGAAAAAAGGAAAGCAAAAAGAAAGAAAAGAAAAGAAAAGAAAAGAAAAGAAAAAAGAAAATAAAGAAATTAATTTAAGATGCATTTAGTTAGGGCCAAGAATGAGAAATCATGAGCAGTTGATAGGCTGAAGTTCTCAGAAGAGGCACTGGTGATGGGATTAGGCTCAGGAAGGAATCTTTAAACAGGAATTTTCCTGTTTTCCTAGAAGGTTGATGGCAATGAGGAGATGGTAGAAAGAGAGTACTGGGTGTTCCATTTAGCTTATTCCCAGATGTGCACCTCAGCCTCATGCATCCACAACGATGGAGGCCTTTGATTTCTACTTTGCCTTTAAGAAGGTAGACATGTTTGTTTGTTTGTTGTTTGTTTTCGGGCTTGATGCTCTATATCAAGCCTGGCAAACTATCTGGAGAGTTTGTAATTATATATATATTTTTAAAGATGTTATTTATTTGACAAAGAGAGACACAGTGAGAGAGGGAACACAAGCAGAGGGAGAGGGAGAAGCAGGCTTCCTGCTNAGCAGGGAGCCTGCCGCGGGGCTCGATCCCAGGACCCTGGGATCATGTGAGCCGAAGGCAGATGCTTAACGACTGAGCCACCCAGGCACCCCTGTAATTATATTTTTAATAGCTTTTAGTTCTTCTGTTGTAATTCTTTGAAGGCCTTAAGTTAGTCTAGGGGGACCTGTGCAATAATCCTATTTCAGTTTTTCCTTCAATGTCATACTGTTCAGAGCCCAAAAGGCCCCAACTCCTGGAGACAAATGAAATGGTTGGGCAGCAGAAGTCAATAGTGAGCTGGGGCTATCATGCACTGCTCACAGGAGCTGACTGTGTGCGTATCTTCTCAGTTCTGTATTCAGTTATATCACATTAGCAGCATAACATCTGGCAAGGTGGGAGTATTTGTGCCACAAGACAAAATAAGGCTACAAATCAGGAATTTTTTTTTTTTTTTTTTTTTTTTTCTGGAGAGCTTACTATTAAATATATCCCAGCATATCGCTGGCACAGCGGGGCTCTCCTCATCTCCTGCATGCAACTGGTGGCCACCCATTCATCCTTATGGCTTAAATGGCTATCTTGGCACAACTGTAGCAGCAATGGCTTGCATTAGCCAGCTTTTTGTTCTGTTTTGTTTTTTGTTTTTTGGTTTTTTTTTAGCTGGAAGTAAGAAGCAGCAGTGCTGTGGACAACTCTGAGCATTGCCATTAACATCTGACTCTAGGGTATGACACAGCCCTACCCACAAATGGAGAGCAACATACAGTTCTGTCTGGTCATATTTTAGGGGCCCTGAACCTGACGGCTGCCAAGCCAAGTTCTCAGGACACTAAATGAGACAAACGTGAAGGCAATAGTTGTCCCTAAAACAGAAAGGACTGATAACCAATGAGTCCCCAAAAGTAAATCTACCAGTCACAAGTCAAAGATCTAATTCTTACACATGTTTTCTTTTGACAATCTGAATTTGGACAGGAAGGAACAGCATGAAATTTTACTTTCATCTCTTGACCACACAGCACTGGAAAACTTGACTTTAGTAAGAATTTTCACCCTTGCCCGCCTGTGCCACTTTCCCCCCGGATCTCATCAGAAGGCTCCAGAGCAAGTGGGACATTCCAATAGGTTTCATCCTGGTCATCAGAAACTGAAGAGGAGAAAAAATAATTTCCCCTCTACCCTTTAAAAGTTGAGTGTCTGGCTGAGACCTCTTTTTCTCCAGGGTCCCTCCTTAGTGGACAAGCTTATATAAAGATGGTTGAAAGTTCTTCACTGTGGCCACTGTAATTCAAAATTATCTTTGTTAATGTTAGCCTACGTGTTCCACCCTAAAACAAAATCTCATTCACCTGAGCCCTCACAGTGGACACAGTCTGACACCAAGAGCCAGTCCAATTTCTAAATCAGACCCAGTCCAACTCTAGCCGGATCCTGTACCCAGTCTGGAAAAAGAAATGCTCAAAGTCTGAAAGCCCCTAAAGCAAAAACTGGGATCTGGGAGTGACTTCCCACCACCTCAGATGCGGCGAGAAACAGGTTGAGCAGGTTGTGCCATCCTGTTGCTCCTTGCTCTGGGCGCTCTCGGGGGTCTCCCTCAGTTTACTCTTCTGACACCAGAGCTGTTAAAAGATAAACTAAGGCTTGGGGCACCTGGGTGGCTTAGTCGCTAAGTGTCTGCCTTTGGCTCAGGGCGTGATCCCGGCATTCTGGGAACCTGCTTCTTCCTTTCCCACTCCCCCTGCTTCCTGCTTGTGTTCCCTCTCTCGCTGGCTGTCGAGATCTCGCTCTGTCAAATAAATAAATAAAACCTTTAGAAAAAAAAAAAAGATAAACTAAGGCTTATTAAAAATTGTAAGAATTTATTTGAGCAAAAATTGATTTGGATAGGGGAGCATTCAATCTAGTAGATAAGCTCCAAGGAGCTGTACAAAATGAAAGACTTTTATAGTCAGCAAGGAGCAGGAACAAGGAAGTTACACTGGCAAGAAAGCGGGTTGGTTATTGCAAAGTTACTTTCCTTTACGGGATGGCAGGTTTCTGTCAGGCAGATTACCTAAGTAGTGCTGATCAGGCGATTCCTGAATGACACTTCTGGGAGAGCCAGAACTATAGCTAAGCCTTGGTTTGGTGATGTGGGGCTTAGCATAAACAATTCCATTGTTGACCTGTTGTCTTGTTTTTAACTCCTATTAATAGTAATTTTCATGGCTATAAGAAGCTAAATAGTATTACTAAATATGTGCTAAGACTGGTGATCAAGCGTCCTAAATTAATTAGTTTCCAAGGTTTGAGAAATTACAAAATTCAATTTAAAATTAAATTATATTTTTATTATTCCTGCTGGTTTCTCAAGGATAGAATCATTTTTGCACACTTTTATAAGTGTTTCTGTTCCTTTCTGAAAAGCAGACTATTTATCCCCCTTTTTTGATACTAAAACTGCAGGTTTCCATGCTAATGTGTTGCCCAGTTTTGTGTTAATATATTTTCACAAGTAGCTGTACATGCTTGCTTTTTGCATGTTGTAAATAATTAGAGGTTCTTCAAGCCCTGTGTAAATCTTCTTTGGTGGATTTAAATCAAAATTTAGAAATAATGCCACCATAATGGTGTCCTCTGGGGTTGGGTAAAATATGACAGCCAAGTGTTTCAAAAGGTTCTTGATGCTAATTACAAGTCTTTCCCTCTTACCAAAGTCAAAAGACTTGGCTGATATTTGCAACTTTGTCAGAAAACTCATCTCAAACAAGGAGATACAGGTAATTGGTCCACAGAGTGTTAAAATCAAGTTTGCGTCTAAAAAAAAAAAAAAAAAGAGTTTCTTTTTTTTTTTTTTTTTTCCTGTGCTTTTGAATATGAGTGTCTGGTGGTCAGTAGAATCCTAGGTCTCATTGAGTGCTCAGCTGGCTCCTACACCATCTCTGTGTTTGTAGAGGACAGACTCTGAAATACTCTCCATCAGAACTCCTCCCTGGAGCTGGAGCTTTGTAATTTTAAGGAGAAAATTTAAATTGACATCCACTGATTGTTCTCCTATTGTTGATCCAGTCTCATGCTAAATTTCTTTCTTTCTTGTTATTTTCTAATGTTTTAAACCATTTTTGTTATTTTCTGCCTTCTCCTGAAAAGAGGGAAATGACATGAGCACATTGTGTCATTCCGTAGCACTCTCTTTACCATGCGTTTACCCACCTTCAGCCATATGTCCTGGGGACTGAGAAGGACAAATGAAGAAGAGGAGCAAAATATTTAATCAAAATCTTGTCCCAGAGGGGCGCCTGGGTGGCTTAGTCGTTAAGCGTCTGCCTTCGGCTCAGGGCGTGATCCCAGCATTCTGGGATCAAGCCCCACATCAGGCTCCTCTGCTGGGAACCTGCTTCTTCCTCTCCCACTCCCCCTGCTTGTGTTTCCTCTCTTGCTGGCTGTCTCTGTCAAATAAATGAATAAATAAATAAAATCATTAAAAAAAAAAATCTTGTCCCAAAATTCCTTGAAAATACTATCGGTCAGAAACCAAATCCATGCAAGACTCAGGGAAACAGGCACCTGCTATTTCTATATGTGTGGAAGTGTTGTTTTAGTGACTCTGGTCTTGATTTGTTCCTCTGGTATTTTTCATTAGTGTATCGATTATATATTTTTATTTTCTTAAGGTGAGAATGTTACTGATAGTTCCTCAATACTGAGTCCCATGTCCATGAGAATATGGAGTCTCTTCACCTTTTTCTTTTTCCTTCTGCATTTTGGACATTCCTTTTCTTCTTTGCTGCTTTGTTCTCTTCCCAGCTCTTGAATGTGTGCCTGCCCCAGGTCCTGATGTTGGTCCTCCTGTATGTGTGGCTCTCCATTCTCTGCCTCATGGGAACTTCATTTGTTCCTACATCTTCTACCTACCATTTCTATGCACATAATTCCCCTAACTGTAAGACTGGCTCAGACTTTGTTTCTAAAATGCAAACCTGCACACTTGACCTCTCCAACTATTTGTTTTGAAAGCCCCTTAATACAAACATATCAAGAACTGAACCTCTTTTCACTTCACATATTTCTTCCTCCTCTTGCCACTAGCATTCTTTCAGTAAACCAGGCTCAAAATCTGGGATCACCTTTGCTTCCACACTCTCTTTCGCTTTCTACATTCGAACCAGTTCCAAAAGTCATATGTATCTGACTTGTGCATCTTTTGGTACGTTTTTGTAATTATGTCACCATCCCGGTTGATCTGTCTCGCCTCCACTGGAGTCGGTATTTTCTCTCTCCCTGCTCTATAATCCATGCTATGCATATGATCAGTTCATGTCTTAAGGTTCAGCTTCAATTGTCTTATTCCTCTGATAAAATTCCTTCAATGACTTCTCAATTACTGCATTACATATAAGCTTCTTCTTTTGTCACTCGGTGCTAGTTATAATGTCTTTTTTGGCTTAATATTTTACTGCACGTATTGCTCTGATGGAGTTGCTTTCATGACTGTTTCCTCAAAAACATGCTGCCTTTTCTCTCCTCTATTCCTTTACTCAGATTCCCCCTTCAAGCCTAAACTTCCAGCTTTACTACGTTGCAGCTCCTATCAAAACTCTATCCTGTACACAGCTTTCCCCCCAGTTTTTGTTTGTTGTTGTTGTTGTTGTTTTGAGAGAGAGAGAGCGCTCGAGCATGAGCCTGCATGGATGAGGGGAGGATCAGAGAGAGAGGGAGAGAGAGAATCTCAAGCAGACTCCACGTTGAGCACAGAGCCCAGCACAGCGCTCGAAATCATGCCCCTGAGATCATGACCTGAGCCAGAATCAAGAGTTGGATGCCTAACCAACTGAGCCACCCAGGTGTCCCTATACACAGCTTCTCTTAAACCTCAACTCCTCCCAAATTTTTTGGATGCTTTCAATATTGATCCAACCGATCATAATATCAATACATTTTATATATGTAAAATATGTATATATTTAAACTAAGTAGGAATTTTTAAAATATCATCCTTGTTTTATCCACTGCCTGTTTGAAAACTCTCTGAGGGTACCTTTGTCTTCTTTCGAGTACTATGCACATTGCACAGAGGTAGAACCATGTATTGTTGATTTTTCTAGGACTCTTATGACAAAGGTCCTACATGCCTGGCTGCAGGGGAATGAAAGAGGAGAATGTACTATAAAGTTGCTGCAGGTCTATTATCCTTTAATTTCTCTTTCCTCCTCCTGCCTTCCTCTGAAATCTGTGGCCTTCAAGCATGACAGACCTGATAGATTTTTGAAGGGAAAGACAAAAAAATGGCATCAAGTATGTATAGAGCATTGATAATTTATAAGCTGCCAAAGATATACTCTTCCCACAGTTGAAAGTGGAGCGGGGTCTCTCACAGTTTTTGCGCAAACAGATGAACAACTGGGAGGTTGACGAACAACAATTCCCTCAGGACAGTGGTTACCTGGCTTTGTGATTTTGTTTCTTTCTCTCTTTTTCTCTCTGAAATGAATGTAGGTAATTTTCTTGCCCAGAAAATGTGCCCACTGGGAAGAATATTCCCTTAAGCAGCCTGATAAAAACAAGCAAAAACCACAGGGCAATGTTACTTCCATCCTCATCCTCTAGTTCCTATGTTACATAAGAAAAGGCTCTAAGATTTCTGGGTGCAGGGAGTGGCTTAGGGGAGGAGGGGCTAAGTCCCAGGCAGGGACAACATGATACTGTGCTCACCTCTCTGTAATCTTTATAACTACTTTTGTCAAACCTAAATATGAAAGACTTAAAACACACAGAAGGAAAACCTGTAAACGCCCCTTGTGTTTTTAGCTTGAGTGAAGCTAGATTAAGAGTGTTCTTACACATGCCAGTTCATGCACACAAACCTAGAATGGTCCTCAGTATCTGAAAAGATGGTGGTATTTCTTGTGTCCTTGCTCTTAGCAATTCCCTAGCTTTGCTGTAAGAATTCAGAGATTCTTTAACTTTGTATTCCATTCATGCAACCTACAAGTTACCTCTTACCAGCAACAGTTCTTATAGCCCAGACCCTAATTAGAGAATTTGTCTTGGTAGTGGTGCTAATAGGCAACCAAAGATAGTAGTGTTTTAATATGTAGCAATAAATGCTCTTTTCTTGTTTAAATCACGGTGCTCGTTATTTTCATATAACCAGATATTACCTTCTGAGCATAGCTGTCAGCACAGAGTTCAGGCATGTGAGAAAGTTCCAAATGCTAAGAGGCTCATTTTGTGGCTGTTAAGATTACAGTGATTTTAATGATTCTATAAAAAGGACAAGCAGTCCAATCACTGTGGTTGCATGGGTTTTACACCTATTTTCATTATAAGTGCTGATTTTCTTCTGCTTATATTCATCAAGCTTCCTAGAGTGGAAGCTTCTCAGTAAAGTGTCCAGCAAGGGTTATTACATGGAAAATGTTGGCTCTGTCCACAAGTCATGATTTATGATGCCAATGACTAGTCATAAGCAGCTGTATTTATCAGCCGGAATAGTTTTATCAGCAAATTTGAGTCTGTCTTAGGTACTTCTGCCATGAAGTAGAAATGAACATATTTCTTCTAAGCACCCTTTGGTTTGACCAAGAACTAGTGAAAAAAATAATGCACATATCAAATGTCTCATTACCTCGGATTCAAGTAATTAACAGTTCCTGCACCTACAGCCAATGCACTACTCCTGCATTCTCATCAAGGCTCTTGATTTGGGTTACAAGAATGGGCCTGAGCAATAATTTAGCTGAAATGACAAATTGGTTCATTTGGAATGTTTTCAATCCCTGATTTTTCATATGTGGTTGAGATTGATAAGTGATTTGGTGATTTGGCAAACTGCATCTTTCAAATTTCATGTGTTTTCATAATTTATTTACATATTTTGACTTTTCTTTGTCTAATTATATTTTGCTTTCTGTCATGCACCACAATATGTGTTTTATGCAGAAAAGCATAGAAAACAAACCAAAGAGCTTTTAGCCAAATTATTTCATTGCACTCACTGCTGTTATAATTTTTCCTATTTTTAATTCCAAGAAAGTTGGGCTCAGGAGGCTAATGGCTAAGGCATTAGAAGAATGAGCAAAATAATACAATCTAGAATAAGAAGGCTTTTATCTCACACAGGGATATGAGCCTTGTAAGTAACAGAACCCTTTATAAGTAATACAAATCTGAAATGCTGTACAGCATTAGAGTGTTGCTATAAGGACGTGTAGGAAAATGATTATCTTTTCTTGAAACTATGTGGGGGTATTAGTTTCCAAAAGTATTATGCAAATGACCTACATATTATTGCAATATCTTATTGTACAGAAGACTTTTGCCGCTCTAATTTTAGAGTTAAAAAAAATCCTTGTTAGGAATGGTACTGTGTAGAATTTCTAGCACCACCTTATGTAGGGCCATGATTTTTTGCAAAACAAAATGCTAGGTATATTTTAGTTCCTTGCTTTTTGAATGCAAACTTTGTAGGAAAAGGATATTTTTAGTTTATTCTGTCACTAACATACTTATATTGACAAACTAACAAATGTTCTTTCTAAATAAACATGAAGACAGAAAGCGAAAGTTAAAAACATATTAACCAAATTTCTGTCATTTGCACTTAATGTTGTAAGACTAACAGTCCAACCAGTAGCTATATATCTTTGAGATGGAATTTGCTTATAGAATTTTTTCCCTTCATGTATTCCCAAATAGTGCAAATTCTCCATTATTTCCTTATTTTCCCTTCATGTGTCTCTAAATAGTGTAAATATTCATTATTTCTTTGTGTTAAACCTCATAAAATTTAAAATTAATGGAATAGTACATGAATGAAATAAAATTTTCTACCTTCATAAACAGAGAGTTTAAAATTCTAGATCATATTAATGGAGGGGAGGGGCAAAGGAAGAGGAAGAGAGAGAGTCTTAAGCAGGCTCCATGCCCAAGGTGGAGCCCAAGGCGGGGCTTGATCTCACAACCCTGAGATCACAACCCTGAGATCTCACAACCCTGAGGCTAAGATCCTGACCTAAGCTGAAATCAGGAGTCAGACACTTAAGAGACTGAGCCCCCAGGGTCTCCTAGATCATACTATTTTAAAAATGTGATGTGGATAACTCTTTAATAACCAATTTTTCTTTTTCTAAAATTCTTAGAGAATTTGTTTTATCAGGTGTCACATAGATATGCCTACTCCCATAGTTGAAATAACCCTTCATTAGAAAACAGGAGCTCTTGAGTTCGGTTCTGTATCCTCCTAGCCAGACAACACTGAGTTACAAAAAGCTGTGGGTTTGAGCTTGTTTCTTACATTCTTTCTGATCCTTAGTTTCTCATCCATAATGTTGAGATTCATGTAGAATCTTAGGTCAGGTTAGACAGGAAACACATTGAGGTGGATGAGGTTTACTGGGGAGAGGAGGTGCTCTTAGGAATACTATCTGTGAAGAAGTAAGGGAAGAAGAGAAGTTCATCTATACATTTGTAACACAGGTGTCAGCCAATCCCATGGAGGACTCTGAAATGGGATTAACTGAATTAAGATGTCATGAATTGAGGTAAGTTATTCAGGCCTCTGTAACTTATCATCAAATCACTGGATGATGGCTCTCCTGAGAAAAGGGTATGCAATTTTGAGGGAGACAGTTCTCTTTGGAGTGTTGGCCAAAGGAATTTCCTAGGAAGTAGCTCAGAAGCAAACCCTCCAGCAGCTGGCAAACAAATGCCTTGTTCATAGGAGCGGGTTCTGCGTGGCACGCTACAGCATGCACTACCCTTGCCTTAAAAAAAAAAAAAAAAAGATCTGTGTGTATGCCTAGTGTATACTTTATACACTGCAGGTATTGAATAAATGGCAATTATTATTATTATCATCATCATCATTTAGTATGAGGATTCACAGATTTTTTCTGAGAAGCCCAGGGGATTACATGCACATTGTTTAATAATAATATGCCTTAAAATATGTGAATAGAATATAAGGTGGTTGTTTCCTTTTGAGGCCAATCTCCAGCCAGCTGTTTCTATGCACACACACTGAAGAGAGCCGATGGATCATTTCAATGGCTGTATAATCCCTTGCATCACAAAGAGTGTATTCATTTCTGCTGGTGTTGCCTACCATGGACTATACCACACAGAGGTTTAATTCAAAAGCTAAATACAGACATGCATGGTGACCCTAAGTAAGTGTGTAGGAGAGACTTCCTAAAGCATTAGTGTTTTTCATTGGCCAGTTAAGTGGCTTTGAATTATTTGTAATGGATAAAACATTTTAGCAGCAGTCTCTAGAGACTGCTCTGATTTCAAATGGAGCATTTCCAATTAATCTAAGAAAGACACTATATAAACACAAATTAACAATCTCATGGCAATAGATAATAACAATATTGCTGCAAATTATTATAGCTTCTTCAGTAAGCAATTCAAAGACTTACTCTAGACAGAATCAAACTCATCCTTGCATCTCCATAGACTCTTTGGATGCAGGTATTATTGCCCTGTAATTAACCCCCAGGGAAGATGTTTACAATGAAATATCATTTAGCCTTTTCTAAGCTTTGAATTAATGAGATCCGTTGACTAGTTCGTGGAATAACTTGTCAGTCCTATGGCTCTGTGGGTGTGAGGAGTGGTGAGGTGGTGAAAACAACTTTTGGAGAAAGACATTACAGCACTCAAAGAAGAATAAATGTTTTTCACACACCTTTTGCTATTGAGTATTTCTTATTTTTATAATTCTCTTTATATATGTCAAATTCATGAATGTAAAAGTCTGATATTCCTGATTCAGTCACTTCTTCTGAGTAACATCTGAGTGGATTTCCATTATAATAGAAGTTTACCTTAAAGAAGGGCTTTGTTTCACTGAGTGATCTGAATATATAATGTCAAGGTACTTTTACATTAAATACTTTAATGTAAGGCACACTGCCTTGCATTTAGTACGTATCTCAATATGTTTTTTTTTTTTTTAATTAGTATCTAAATATTTGTGAAGGTAGAGTAAATTGCCATGGAGATAGCACAACATAATAGCTTGTTTTCAGACTGGCCATAGGCTGGTGCACTCCAAATTTCATTTGCTAATTCGTGGAATGTCATTTGTAAATGAAGTTGCTGGTCTGAGTCCCAATTATAAGTATTTAAGTTGGGTTTCATTAATAAGTGCTTATGAGGCTCTTCTATTCCAAGCAAAACGCTTTTGATTTTACTTTGCACAAAGTAAGATAATGTGCAGCAAGTGCAGAGTCAGCCAACGAAAACAATTGTCAATATAGTGCACCCACAGATAGGAATGAGAGCACAATCAGAAAGTAATTGGATGGTGAAATACATTGTCTATTCTAATAAACATGTCACACAGCAACAGGTTATAAAAGACCAGTTTGAACATCTTTCATATTTTCTCATTATCTGAGATATGGAGCTACTGACAACACAATGTCTTTTAGGTAATAGTCCCCACCCCCCACCTCCCCAGAAAATCTGGCTATGAACATAAGTAGTGCTTTGGTTTATGAGGATTACAGAACATTTTCTGTGTCATGAGGGTTACCCACACTTAGTTGAGATGATGTGGTGTTGACATATATGAGTGAGAAAGTGGTAGCATATATATCCTGAAGCAGCTGTGTGCTCACAGACTGTTAAGCACAATGGGAAACCCAACTGTTAAGATGATTGTCCAGGAATGTTGTTAAGACAGATAGAAAGTATTTCAGCTGTATGATGTTCTAAAAGAAAAGCAATTGTGCTTGAGGAAAACTGTTGACATTAGTTTCACCTGCAACAAAATAAATGGAATATGAGTTTCTAAATTCTCTTTCTCATACAGAAAATAAATACCAACGATGATATCAAAAAAATAAGTTCAGGGCTAGGCTAGTGTGAATTAGTCAATGACTCATTCAGTTTAGCTTTCACTCAAAATCAGCTCTACACTGAACTCTGCTCTGCATATTCTGAAATAGTGGTCACTTTTTGTGTGTCATAGGTGACCACATAATATTAAGACAACACAAAGAAAATCACGAAACTGGGGTCATTTAAATTTTTTTTTTCTGGCAGTCAGGACAAACATGAAGTAAAACTTTTGTATCACAATTCAGAATCCTGAACACTGATACTGCTATTCTGATACTTTTGAGCCCAAATGTTTCCCAGTCACTTACTGTTCCAGGATTAGCGCTAGTATTTACATAAACATATACACAGAGACTTTTCTGAAGGTAGCTCTGTTATAGATGACGTAAAGACATGCTTTTTCTTTGGGAGAGTACAATCTACAACTTAGTTCAATTGGATGTAACTGAAGAAATTGAATTTTTTCTTGCTATAGTTTATTATTGCTGTCTTGCAAATAACAACGACAAAATAAGGAATACTGAACTCAGGGTGCCTGGTGGCTCAGTCAGTTAAGCATCCAAATCTTGGTTTTGGCTCAGGTCATGATCTCAGTGTCCTGAGGTCAAGCCTGGCATTGGGCTCTGCGCTCAGCATGTGGGGTCTGGTTGAGATTCTCTCCTTCTCCCTCCCCCTTAACCCTTCCCCTGGCTCTCGTCCTCTCAAACAAACAAACAAACAAACAAACAAACAAAACCTAAAAAAAAAAAAATACTGAACTCAAGAAACCATCTTAAACCATGGCAAATCAGATAGATTAACTGCTGAGTGATAACCAATTTGCCTCTCAACCAGCTATATCCTGTGATAGGTGAAATTGTATTCAATTCAACAATGATTTATTCAGAACTACAAGGGCTACAAAGATCTGTAAAACACAGGGAGTTCTCTCTTAAGTAACTGACTTTCTTATAGAAGATATAACAAGAATATAAATAACTTATGTATGGTAGATTATGATAAATTTAACAGGAGAAATATAAATGAAAGACTATAGGTATTGAAAGGAAATAAATACCGCCAACTTTTCACTAGTTAACAGAGAACATGGATAGAAGGAAAAAATGCACAGAAGTCAGAGGTTAGAGGAGGGTGGAGTAATGGGGACGAGGAAGAATAGAAGAAAAGAGTGTAGTGGGTGTTCAGGAGAGAGTAACCACAAGAATCTATTTTGATGTGCATCTCTTTGGGAAGGAAGATAGTCAATCAGAGTTAGAAGCCATGATTGGGAAACCAGCTCTGTCAGAACCTGTGTGATCTTAGAGAAGTTATTTGAGATATTTAGTTAATGAGCTCAATATGAAAAAAAAAGAAGGGCTGGATCTGCCCAGTAAACTCTAAGGTTCTTTTTTAGCTCTGAACGCTTTTGTTCTCTGGGCTTTGGCCCACAGTGTTGCAAGGATGCTATACCTAATGTTTACATATTTAGAAACACGGGCTTATCAAAGTATGTGAAATAGGGAGGCTTTGTATCTGTACTTCATGATGTTAAACAGACACATCTTTATGGCACGTTAGAACTGTGGAAGTTGGTATAGACATAAAAGCAGGAGATACATGGGACGGCAGGTTGGAAAGGCTTTTTCTGATGTGTAGGCAGTACTATATGACTGAGTGAGACCACAGAGCATGTGATCAAGACTTAATGTGATGACAGGGGGGGATGGAATCACTATTGGCTATGGTATTCTGGGAAATGAATATGATTCATGTAAGTGCTTGATATCTCGACTGAACAAAAGAAGATAAATGGAAAGTGCAGAGTTGGGGAGAGAGGAGTTAGTTTGGGTGATGTTGTGGCTTATGAGTGGAGAGAAAATGTGTCACACTAGAAGATCAACTGGCAGGCTCTTTTGTACCAACTCTTCAGTATGGTATGGGGAAAGTAAACAAGACATAATGCATTGTTTTTTGACTATGAGCTAGCCAGGGAAAGTTGGTTTATAGAGAGCAAAAGAAGATTGGGTAGGGAAAGTAGCACATGATAGTGCTTAGTAATTAAAATTTTTGTCAGCAAATGGTACAGCATTATATAATTTTAAATCTTGAGTTTTATTTTAGTTTTCATCACCTATTTTTATTATTTATTTTATGGCATATTTAGTATTTCCAGTTTTATTTCATTTTTTTCCCTTTGTTTTTCTTTTTGGTAAGTAATTTGGAAACTACACAATAGAAAAGGTATTCATTTCAGTTTCAGGAGACATTCTTGGCTTAGTGAGACTAAGAATGGCTAATAATGAGTAAGTTTTGAAGAACTTCTCCATTACTAATATGACAGATGTCTCAACAAGTAAGATATATAGATAAATGTAAAATTAATGAGCAGCACAACACTTCAAAGCTTTGGTTTATGCATTAAAAAAAAGCTATTTATTTCTGCGAATGAATTTGGATCAAATCAGGATTTTATCATTTAGATGTTTTCAACAAATGATAAGAAGCTTTATACAGGAAAATCTATTCATTATTTTGACTAGTTGCAGCATGCGTTTGCCAGTTAGATTTAAGTTATATCCTATTTTAGAAACAAAGTAAAATGATGTGGGGCAAGTGTGTGTGTGTGTGTGTGTGTGTGTGTGTGTTTTGGGGGGACACATATTTTTTATATCAGTGTGAAAAAATATATTTTGTCTTTTACGTGAAACTTCTTTGAATTCACAGCAAATTATAATCAACCTAAGATGCCCGCTTCCAGAACTACTCAAACTTCAGGTCTGTCTGACAGACCGGCAGGGGAAGTGTAAGCCACCGCCCCAGCTGTCTAGACAGAACTAGCCAAAAAGCCTGCTCTCACTGCTGGAAACCACTATTATGCAGCTTGGCCTGGGGTGTGTGTCTTTGATGGCAGCAGGCTCAGGATATGAAAGATGGGCTGTGAAGGTGCAGAAACACCAACTGATCTTGAGATAATGAAAATGGGCTGGCACAGGCAGGGGAAGTGTAAGCCACCGCCCCAGCTGTCTAGACAGAACTAGCCAAAAAGCCTGCTCTCACTGCTGGAAACCACTATTATGCAGCTTGGCCTGGGGTGTGTGTCTTTGATGGCAGCAGGCTCAGGATATGAAAGATGGGCTGTGAAGGTGCAGAAACACCAACTGATCTTGAGATAATGAAAATGGGCTGGCACACTATTTGGAAAAGCCAGAAGAAGACTCACTCACAGACAACTGGGGAAAACACAGTACTTATTATAGTGTTAGAGCAAGAAGAATATTATCAATCTTCAATATTACTTTTAAAGGATTATTTTCTGCAAAGGTTTAATCGCAAACAAAAAAATCATCTGGCCTGGATTCTATTCCTCACATTTCATGAATGGTATTCACTTTTGAATCATGTAATATTTTCTCTTTCTTTCTCTATAATTAAAAAAAAAAAGTTCAGTGGTAATGTTTACTTTGCTTTCACAGAATTAGTAAATAAGAAATAAAGGCTATGATGTGTTGAGATGACATATAATTCCAACATATTCAGATAATACTTCTAGTGTTTTTAGGCAAAAGTAAGTATGTGGTGGACATACTATAACACATGTACATAATATGTATTATTTATATTGTGTAGTATATATGACATACAATATATAATTTACATTACAAGTACATAGGTATGTGGTAGATATAAATTACTTTCAGCACTTCTGAAATAATTACAACAAAACACGTGGCAGAATATTTCAACTAGAATAACTAGGTAATATTATCCCCATATTGCATTCCTAGCCTATCTTGTTTCTGTAGCAAAAATTAAAATTAAAACTCTCCCTATAGAAGCAATCTAAATCTAATTGATTCTGCAGCTGAACAGAAGTTAAGGAATGTTTAAGCTTTTCAGTTTAATAATAAACTGTTCCCCTTTATTGATAAATAAATGGCTCACTTATTATTGATTTGCATCTTTGCATGTCTCATATTTTCATTTCAAGGATTCCAAAACTTATTTTTTTAAAGAAAAAATGTAATTTCTACAATTTGAATGGAAGTGTGGCAAATTGGAAACCATCTGACACCACCTTGTAATTTAGCTCTGAATACTGCTGATTTTTCCAGCATTTGCATTAATTTGGTTTTCATCCTTAACTTTGACTTGTATTATGTTGGCTAAAGAGGCAATATCACATTCACCATGCCAGGGAAGTTAGACAAGATTCAAGTGCTAAAACTTCCTTGGCAGCATGTTGTGAAGACTTCTTTGATTTGGCAGCTTGGGAGTCTGGCAGCTAGAGAGCAAGAATAATGTGGTGTCCCACTCTGGTTGAGCTCTGGGCATCCCCTAAATGAAAGTGATCCTGGCACACTTGTCTTGCAAGGATGAAGTCACTGGCAGTCAACTGTGCGGGTACACATCTGCATCTGGCTGAGGCTGTTCCACCCCATGACTGACTTTCTGCTAACTTTCTAGACAGTGACTAGGGGGAAACTTTCTCCTGCGGACTATAGGCTATCCCAGGTTCTATATCCAATTAAAAGGTTTCTTTCTTTCTTCCTTTTTTTTTTTTTTTTCCCCTTCTGAGGGCATCTTTTACTTTCACTTCTCTTTTACCTTTGGGTGAGCTGGATCATCACTGTTGGATCATGGAATGTGTTGAGTTGGGGAAAGTGGAGAGAGAGAAAGCTAGCCAGATAATTAGAGATCGTATCATTAAAGGACTGGTGTGACATATGAAGTTTGGATATTACTCGAGTCAACAAGTAGCAAATAATACATGATTTTTAAAATAACAGATGATCAAATTTGTGATGTGGATAGATAATGTTGACAGCAGTGATGAGGAAAGTTTGGGAGAGATTCAGTTGAGTAGGAAGACCGCAAGAGCCAGTTGCACCAATCCAAGCAATAAATACAGAGAGATTACATTAAGGAAACAATAATGTGAACAGAAAGAGAGGTAACAGTATTGAGACCACTGACTGAACTTGAGTAGGTTACCACTGATACATGAATTAAAGAAGAGGAATACATCAGGAATATCCCCCAAGTGGCTAACTTGTATTCTTAGAAGGTGACCAAGATGAGAAGGCTTAGTGTTGACTTTGTTTGGGGAGGGTTGACTTCAAGGTTTGGATATCCAAGTGAAATAGGAAGTTGTATATATGGGGATACATAGATTAAAAGATATGAGCCCAAGATATAGCTTTGCAAGTCATTAGCATTTATGTTCTAATTTAAACCACATTTGTTGGATGAAGTCATTTAGAAACTTTAATGGTCATTATTGCTATTTTCTGACATTCTGGTTTACTTTGTGTACATTACAGGATTATACTGGCCTGTCCCCTTTGAAGTTCAGTTTGACTATATTACTCACTTTGGCCAAGAAGATTGAGAGGCAAGGATTTATGCCTTTTGGGGGCAGAAACTTTAATGTTGGTGCACGCTTTCCCATGTTCTCTTCCCCCTACCACCATGACCAGGAATATGCGAAGCGATGGAAAATCTGTTAATTTGTGCATCTGAATGAAAATGACATGATGGGGGTCCTCAGCTGAAATGAGATGAACATGTAGTATGAACAAGAAATCAATGCTGATTGTTTTAAGCCACTGAGATTACAGGGGTTGTTAGTTGTAACTTAGCTTATTCCGTCTTGATAGAGTGAAAGAGGGATAAAGAAGTTTCAGAAACAGAATCTAATAAAACAGTAGCTTGTATGCAAGAAGTATTGAAGGAAGAGTTAACAGAAAAGAGTAAGGGTAAACACTCAGAAGAGGTAGGAGGAAGAAGAAAATGAAAAAAGAAAAAAAAAAATACCTGAAGGCTACGGAGGATGAAAGTCCCCAGTAGGAAAGAAGAATGGACATCATGGGCACTAACTGGTAACCTCGGCGAGAGACATTTTGATACGAGTGTGATGTGGGCAGAACCCCAACTGTAAAGTGCTGAGGAACAGGGGAGAGTGAAGAAGAGATCTAAACTCTACCTTGTACTTTTGAGAAGCTTGGCTCTCTTTGAAAGGAGAGACAAATATTGTGTCAGTATAGGGAAGAAAAGACTTAAAAAATAATTTGTTTTCTGGTGTTTCTGGATGAGTAGTACAAGGGCATATTTAAAGCTAAAAGGAAAAAGTTGAGAGGGAGAGGTTGAAGAGAAAGGTAAGAGTGGGTAATGAGTGACCTCTTACACATTAGAAGGGACTAAAACACTGGCTCACTTGAAGTGAAGAAACTAGTTCTGGAAAATAATAAAGGGAAGCGGTTTTTATGTCTACTTTCCTGAAAGACAGTGCTTAAGAGGAATTAGCTATTATAAATCCATTCATTGAACTCTCCGCCACTGAGTTTACTCTATGGCTTAGACTTACAATAAGCCAAAATATACAAGAATGCCATCCACATAAAAAAGAAAGGATGCAAAGCCATGATCCCCTACACTGGCATTTAAAACACAGTGGGTATTCCATATTCATCCTATAGTCGTATAGAAAGAAAGGTTTATTTTGACATTAATGGGTATTTATGCTACTTTGCTACTTATTTTTCTTCAGAGGGTTTGGTGGGGGTGGGGGTGAGGTGCAGTGGTGGTTTCTTTAAAATTGTGCACTAGGAAGGCAGATCATTTTCTAAGTTCTCACTGATATAAAATATCAGTGCCTCACTGGTCCTAAGGGAATGTATGGATGCAACATTAAGTTTCTCTTTAGAAAATTATCATATTATGAATCTCTGATTAGATTCAGTTCTTGTCCTCATATAATGTGCTACTCCCTATAGGAATTATTTACTATGTCTATCTGTTCCTGAGAGTAACATACTGCATAAATAGTCAGGGTATTTGAAAAAGAAATTTTGTACATGTTAATTTGCATTTAGTGTTTTAATGATTATTGTGCTGATACAGTGTTTATAGCTCTTTTAGATAAGAATTAATGAGTTTTGGGCAAAGGCTTGAAAGCTTCAAAGTTCATTTCAAATGTTCTTCTATGTTGGTATTTAGAATCCCAGAATAAGGATTCTCATGCTTTCTGTAACATTGTACCTTTGATACATGGTCAGAAAATGGTCATTAAATTTGCTTTTCACATTAGCTCAATACATTTTTAAAAGTTGTTTTTATGTTTGGGAACTTCTTTGGGCTTGGCTTTGTATGCATTACAAACCAAACCAAAGTGATCCAAAGTTCCTTTTCTCATTTTGTTATTGGAGAACAGATGTAATTGATTCCCTATACTTTACCCTTCCAAAAAAAAAGAGTGATAATGCTAGTTTCTGACATATAAGACATTATTTACCCAGAAATGCCCTGTTTTTTGATTCTTTAAGTATGGCCATCATACAGTAAAAGACTGTACACACATGGATAGAGCAAGTAGACCAATGAGGCTGGAGCTGACTGAGCAAGACAAATAGTATCAGGTGATGAGGTGAGAGAGATGAACAGGCTAGGGGTAGGGAGTGGGTTATGTGGAGTCTTGTTGATGCTTACAGGGACTTTGGCTTTTACTCTGAGCAAAATAGGGAGATACTGAAAAAGAAATATATATATATATAAAGACTAGCCTAGAAATTTGAAATTCAAAAATAAAATACAAATGTTGCAGATTATCTTATGTGAGAAAACTTGTGTGATATTTCACCATTGTTAGCCAACTGTTTCCATTTACTTTATTGAAATATCCAACATTCTTCTCAGCACACTTTCATAGTCAATAGTGATTATCTTGTAGGGAGATGCCATGGGAAGGATTTTAGTTTTAGGTAAAAAGCTTTAGGTATAAGATGATTCTAAGGTTCTGTTCAATACCAGGATTCCACGACTCCACGAACTCTAATAATTTCCAACACCCTCAGTTGTCAATTGTCCTATGCCCTAGCAGATTACTCCAAATTATTTCAGATTTGAGGACCTTCCCCCAACCGTCTCCCTGAGCTTTGATCTGGCCAACTGATTTACTCAGTGCTTATCTAAATTACTAAGTTTATAACTTATGGTTTAAAATGGTGTGCTGAGTTAATTATACAAAGTAGGTTGAAAAGTTCTTTTGAAAGCAATAACATAGAATAAAACAGGATTGATAAACTGCCATTTTAACTTAAAATTTAATGAACAATAGTGCAAAGATGCATTCTTCCAGAATGGCTCAATAAGCTCCTAATAGACCAATCTCCCTGCAGATAATAACTGCAAACTGGACAAAATATAATAAATGACCACTTGAAGGCTCTAGAGTCCACAGCAGCAGAAAAGGTAGATTCTAGAGGGGACCCTAAAACTTGAAGAAGGGATTGACATGGGAGTGAGTTTCCAATTTTTTTCAGCTTTAACCCTGACAGATATTATGGCAAATCATAGCCACTAGAATGTGAGGAAATCCAGGAAACAAAATAACAGAAACACCCCAAAATTGTGTCTTCTCTACCCAAGTGTCTACCAAACCTACATGTAAGAGGCATACTGTGAACAGTTGGCTAAAAATATGAAAAATATATGATTCAAGAGAGCTTGCTGCTTTAGCCAGCTCCAGCTGCCACCTGTACTATTCCTTTTACGTTAAAAGTCATGCAATCACTTTGTGTGCCATCAATACCCCAGCCTGAAGGTTTTTCCGCAATCATAGATTCATTCTACAGCCCTGGGTACCTTAAAACTTAAACAATGATAACCTGTCTTTGTAGAGATTTGCCAAATATTTTTCACCAATCCTATAAAGAAAGGGAAAAAGAAGAGAAAATAATGAAGCTGAAAAATAAAAAAGATGGCTCAATTTTCCATTAGACTATCACCTGACAATGGTGAAAATGGGTTGTATGAAATGAGGTGGGCCTTACACTTGAAAAAAATACACAAATCAATTATTCCTGGAACTGCATAAATCTGTCACTGTCAAAATATATATTGTGTAACTTGACCCAAGCTTATTACCCAAAAGAATAGATAAAATCCATCAAAAATTTGAAGATCACATAAACAGCTTGTGCAAGATGGCAGCAGTTTCTGCCCAAATGTCCTTTTTCTTCAAGCAAATCCTGAGGAACAGAGACAAAGAAAACTGAATATGCAGTTGGCTTCTTCAAAGCAAGGGTCAGTTTTTATGACAATGGTGCAGTTCGTGGTTATTTGGGTTAATCTTCAGCTTTGCCCTAAAATGAGCCAAACTTATACTTTCCTTCCACATAAGAAGAGAAGGAGATTTGATACTCCTCTCTGCCCAAAGGAGAAGAAAAAGTAATAAGATCCATGTGCTGAAATGAGGTAAAGAATCAGACATAAAATATTCATACTTGGATCTTCGTCTTTAAATCAGCATACAATTTTCATACCTGAATATATGATAACAGAAGCTTAGCACTGACTGACAGTCAAGAAAATTGCTATTACTGAAAATGCTCCATGCACTGTTACAATTAACAATGCAGCTCTGGCGCGGTGAACTGAAGCACACGTCTGTATTAAACAATGAACAGTCAACAATGATTGAGTCAAACAGACCTATGCTCAGCAGTGGGAGGGGGTCAGAGGAGGACAAAATGACAGCAGTATCCTTGTGCTCAAGGAAGGTTGGTTTTACAACATGCAAACAGATACATTCTCAAATAAATGAAAAATGATATAAGAAAAGTAAATACAAGGTGTTTTGATGGTACGGTGTTGTGAATGATTATTTTTCCCAGGAATGTTGCTGAAGAATCATCAGAGTGAATCTGGCTTTTGAACTTCTGGATCTTAAGGGAGCTTATGTATCACAAAAATTGAAGATTTGTTCTTTTTTGAGAAAGGCTAGTCATTTAGTTATATCTCCTACGTTCTATAAGACGAGTTTTTACTAAGCTCATTTGTTCTTGTTAATCTGATTATATTTCCACCATTGATCTGTTTTATGGTTAATGTAATTTGATTTAGAAATTCATGAAATAGGAAACTTGCATTTAGTTTATGCCTTAATTTGTGAAGCACTTATTGGATGTCTACTGTACTTTTCTGATACCGGCACACCCAGTAAGTGATCATCTGGCCTTTGCTTTGACCGCTGTGGTCACGGGAAGTCAATTCTAACTGATGCCATTGCACTGGAATGAAACATGCCTCCCATGATCTTCATTCACTCATCTAACAAAGATTTAAGTAACTAATGTGTATTAGGTGGTATATAGGACAAAGAGGTTAGAAATTAATGCAATTCCTGTTTCTGCTCCCAGGCAGCTAAGAGTCCACTGATTAATTCTGATTTTATCATCAATCACATAAACTGGGGTTCCTAGTCTTGGTTGTCTAATTACAATTACCTGGAGATTTTTTTTTTTTAAAGATTTTATTTATTCATTTGACAGCGAGACAGCCAGTGAGAGAGGGAACACAAGCAGGAGGAGTGGGAGAGAAAGAAGCAGGCTCCCAGCGGAAGAGCCTGACATGGGGCTCGATCCCAGGACTCCAGGATCACGCCCTGAGCCGAAGGCAGATGCTTAATGACTGAGCCACCCAGGCGCCCCTGGAGATTTTTTTTTTAAACACAGATTCTCAAGGGTCATTCTTAATTCTTCTTATTCAATAGTTCTGGGATGGCATCCTAAAATCTCCATTTTATCATTTTATATCCATCTCCTTTTATCATCTTATAAGTGATACCTAAGTATAGTCAAGTTTTCATCCTATGAAATAAATAATATGTCCCTCACACTATACCCACTTAGACATGTGAAAACAGATATTCATTATCCTCAATTTTCTCTCCCTCTTCTGTGATTCATTTGATTTCAAGTCTTATAGTCAAAATCATGAACTCAACCAACAATTTGTGGGCCTTGATGTTATTTTCTTAAAATATATCTGGCCATATCAAACATGCAAGACACTATTATATGTTTTGTTTTATTTTCCTATGAGCATTTAATTGTTCAAACCTAACACCATATTAATGGTATAAAAAGGAATTAATTTGGCCTTTATTTTCCTGGTATTTGTAATCATTGAAAAAGACCACAGTTGAAGTTTACCAAGATATATTTTTATAAGTATATTAAATAATATACTTGCAGGAATATATGATAACTATTTTCAGGTACCTTAAAAATACCCACTTATAAATATTATTTATGCTAATTCAAAATGAGTAATTTACTCATTAGTGTTTACCCAAACGACAAACAATTTTTTATTTAATTTCTAGTTTAACTTGAATAGGAAAAGAAAGACTCTTAAATGAAAAACAGTCTTACTATGAAATGACTTTAGTCAGACTGTACACTCTTTTTTTTTCCTTTTAAGTAAGAAGCTGAATTAAATTAATGAAAATAGCCGAGTATCAAGAGAACCGCCATGAGTTAAGGAAACAGTATTTGCCATAAAAGAGCAAAAATGCACTGTGGACATAGAGGGCAAAATTTAGAAGACTAAGCACTCTAGATTACCAGCAGTGTTCACAACTTTCCACTCTATATACCTGCAATCTCTCCTCTCTGATTTACAGAGCCTGTGTACGGCAGCAACCCAGGAATGTTGCTCCTGCATCATGCATGAGGATCAAATACCCTTGTGTTCATTAGATGAACTGAATCATGATGCCACAGCTGACCCAGCCATGCTACCTGGCTTACCTTAGACCACCGCTGCTGGCCTGGGAGTGTGCACTGCTGCGCGAGGGGACCCAAAAAAGAACCTCAGAGATTAGCCTCTGTGTGTGGATGCATATTAAAATAAACTAAAAAAAAAGCAGGGCCTTTCTGAGATGTTACAGGTAAAACTTCATTTTAATGTTGAACACTGCAGTCCCCAAAACCTTAAAAGATGAGAACTTAGCCATGTGATGCCAAAATCTTCACTGAAGATAGGTATGGGGCTTAAAGTCTGGCACACATGAAGACATGGGGGGGGGGATCATTTCATCTAAAAAGGGACAGAAATTTCTCTCTTAATATGTTATTCCACATGCACAGAAAACACACATTTATAATCATCCATAACAACTGTTTTAAATTTTTGGGTAAATAATAATCATTTTAAACAGTCCTTCTTTTAGGGACTAAATTATGAATTTTTCTTGCAGATTTTTGAACACAAATATTTTCATTACAGAAAAAAATTGAAATTTCAAAAAGCACCTTACCTCTCCACTTAAAATAACACATCCTTTGTCAAAATATATATAATTTCTCATTAAAGAAAGTATGCCTGCAGAATTATTAATAAAAATATATGGGAATAGTAAACATCCTGAAATAGTGTCAGTTCTTAAATTCAGTGCCCTGGTTTAAGTGGAAAAAAATGTCCAAAGTTATTTCCTCATTTATTTTAATGCAATGCAAGTCTTTTCCTTCGTAGAGAGATAAATTCATTTTAATAATTTAGTTACATTACAATCATTTTATGTTCACCATTTATGTGTCATTGCCATTTTAAGACTGTTGTCCTTAAGGGACAGCCACTTTCTGCCTTGATCTTTCTCCACTGTCCTTTCCTTTCTGTCATGGACTTAATTTTAATTTTAAAGATCCCTCCTCTACTGGATTATTGCTAACCTTCTCCTCAGAACCCAGAGAAGGCTGGAAGATAATGCTAATTCCAGTAGTTTCTAAGGGCTTGGAAAGAAGAGGAACCTCTGGAAGAAGGAAGTCAAATAACCATCCAAAGGCCATCGGGGGTGAATGAATAAAGAATAACTCCACAAGCTCTATGGTGTTGTCTAAGAGTTAAGAACAAGTTCTTCCGGATCATCACATCATTCTTGTTGAACTGTTCTGTTTTTTAATGTTAGCTGGTCATATGTAAAATAGCTTCACACCTCACCTTTAGATCCCTGCATTCTAATTACATGAGTCAAAATTCTGAGATATCATTTAATCTGCCCTACTTACTATTCTTAGCAGATGAAATGTGCCTAAATTAGCAAATGACAGCTACGTTCCAGGAGCTCTACGCACCCAGCTCCATCAGCCTCATCCTCACCACCCTCACTACTATTAGCGAAAATGTGACTGTTTTCTTAGAATTGTTCATGCTTTGTAGACACACTCTCATTCGACCATAATCACCGTCATGAGTGAAAAGGATTGAGATGACTAATTTCATTGGTTTAATCAATGCAATTCACATTCTGACCAATGTGTTTATCTTATTACTTGATATAACCCTACACAAGACTAACTCTAGTCAAATTGTGAATTAGGTGAAATATTTAGTTTGCTTACTTGCTTCTACCAAGATATATTTTTTACATTCTTCCTCCTGACTTTGTCCCATTTCCTTCCTTATGTTCTTTCCCTGATGCCCCCCCTCCTTTATTTAGTGTCTGGGGCACTTATGAAATTAAGTGGCAAAATAGTTCACCCTAAAAATAAGCATTTACCTTTTTATGAAAAAAATGTATATTTAATTTGATCCTTATAAATATCTTGCATGTAATCTCCATTTGCTATTTCTTAGTTATAAGTAACTTTTTCAAAGTCACATAACGAGAGTCCTTAAAGACTCTTTAAATCTAGACTCTGAAAGCTAGACTCTCCACAGTATGCACATTGAAGAAGAGGGTGTCTGGGGAGAATAGTGTTTAATACAAATGAGTGAAAGCTTAAAGAGTGGGACTTTATGCTCCAGAGATGCTTATTGTTATCATTATTATTACTTAGAATACCATCCGCCATACTCAAGTTGTACCATATAAGTAGATCTTCACTCCAAGCAACTTTGATATCATGGTGCATCATGATATTACGGTATATTAATGTACAAAAATTGATAGATATCTGATGGCCAAATAAACTAAAACAACTAAAGGCATATGCAGATTGACTAAAAGTGGTACAAATTGGATAATTATGACTGAAATACTTAGAATTAAAGGCAGGAGAGAATGAATCAGTAAGTCTCTCTACTTTTCAGTGATTTTGGTATTAGTGAAGGAATAAATTATCATAAATGTAAGGAAGTTAGAAGGCTCATTGTAGGTAACTTATCTTGACTAATTTATGTTGTAAAGAATTATTCTTGGTTGAATTATCCCAAAGCAATGCAACAAACAAAGTAGAACCACAGAATATAAAAAGGATGCACTGTTTCTTTTGAGGATAATCCAAATTTTTTAAGGAAAAAAAATGAGAATTATATTAAATGGGAGAGAATAAACCATTAGATCTTTTATGAGATATTTTTATTGTTTTTATTTATATTATATAGTATGACTCATTTTAATAATGGAAATGGGACATAAAATTTCATAACAAAATATTATTCTTCTAGTCTATTCCTTTAGATCATTATTCTTGACCATAGAGTAGTCAAGCTTCCAAAAGTCTTACTTCTTAATTTCTATGGTATAATTCACATAGATAATTATTTTTAGTTTTATATCCCTAACCTAATTGCTTCTATGCAGGTTGATTTTTTTTAAACAGTAATCAAAATAAGAAGATCAAATTGAAATATCCCAATACTGTAGTAGTTTTAAAAAAATCATTTGAACAATTCAGTATTCCTTATAGCTCAGCCATTTTGATGATGTTACACAACCTGAAAATAATTGATATATATTATCTTATTCTATGTAATATTCACTTGGGTTGCATCAAAAACAGAAACAAATTCCAGTTTTTTTTAATTCAGTATTAATACAAAAACATATTTCAGATAATCTAAGTTATTAATTTGCCAGCCTAGATGGGGGATTTTATAAACACATAAATATTTTCAAGATGGAAGATTTTATCATCAAATCTGTTAGTAATGGCTAGAATAGTGAGACCAAAATTACATTTTCTTTTTTACAAATATGATTATTTTTAAATCAATAATAGTTTCAATTCATGAGATCTCTAATTAATCCTTCAATAAAAATTATATCATAAGCTAAGAGATCTGTTCCTCTATAAACACCCTCCCCTACATGAATATTTTCTGAGGCATGCTTTAGCTGTTGTACTCTTTAGTAAAAATGTGAGAAAAAAATTTGTGATTAAAAAAACAAATTGAGGCTACCTTCTGGGGAAGTTAGAAGATTCAATATTCAAATAGCTCCTTCCAGAGTGTTGCCAGGTCTGTTCTGGCAAGAGATAACACCAAAACATTTAATTATAGGTAAATGCAGCTTCTATTTTCCTAAAATTCTAAACAGATGAGATTTAGTGATTTGAGTAACTAGATTGAAGGTGATAAGCATTGGGAATCAGGATTAGTTTTCTATCTAGTCACTTCAAAATGGATATGTGAGCCAATTATTTCTCAACAGATGTATGTGGGTCTGATCAATTAGCAGCATTGGAAAGTAGATTTTGTCAAGCAACTGGAACTCTCTTTCATTTCCCGATTCTTCATTTTAATGCCTTACCCTCCTTCCCCATGATCTCTCAAGCGTGCACTGCTGTCACCCAGTGGAATAAATTATTAAAAGTAGAATTCAGCCAATAAAAGAGAAGTTTGGAGTCAGAAGCCAAATTGGCACCTTTCAAATCACACTCCTTAAGCAATCACTACTGCCATGGAGAAGGCTGATCCGAACGCAGAACTGCATGCTTGCATTATGACAAGGGAAAGTGAGGGAAGTGTTTACAGTGAATAAAATTTTACTTTGAAGGACGTTTTAGACAAAAATAGACAATAATAGTAGTAAAATGAAGAAACTATATGTAAGAATGCAGGACTTTTTTTTGCATTTATTTTATTTTATTTTTATAATTTTTATTTTGTTATATTAGTCACCATACAGAATGCAGAACTTCTAACTCATTCTCTCAGCTATGATTAATTTGTTAAATGATTAATTTGTGGGTTTATTGTTATTATTTCCTTTGTATTTTTTTCTTCTGTTTATTTTATTCTTTGGGGGTGGCTTGTGTTTAATATTCCTTTGTTTCCTCTCTCTTTTTTATTTATTTACTTACAAAATTTTCTCTGAGCACAATTTTAACTATATTCCATGTTCACTTATACAGTGTTTTCATCATTATGTTCAATCACTCTAAAGTCCTTATTTCTACTCTTCTTTTACTAACAAATGATGAGTGAGTTTTTAAAAACTTTCTCAATAGAAGAACTTTCTGTATTTTTTATTTTGTCATTAATTTCTAGTTTTATTGCATTGCCATCTTTTGTAAAATCTTTATTGACTTGGATCCTTTAATATATCGTTTTATTTTCTTTGTGATTGTTCCCCAGGAACTTAAGAATAAATTACGTTCTCCATTTCAGAGAACAATGTACATGTGCTTAGTTGTCTGTATCTGTTCTATGCCTTCGATAGCATTATTTATTTCTGTCCACTTGATATTTTAATGCATTGATAAAGATGCATTAAGTCTCTTACTATGTTTTCTTGTTGATTTCTCCTTTTATCTTATAATTTCTACCTTCTGAATGTTGCAACTATGATACTCCATGTATAGAGTAGAATATTCAAAACCATTAGAAATGTATGGTGAATAGAAATATTTCAGAATGCTCTTCTTATTCAGTACTTTCTAGCCTGAATGTCAGTATTTATATTGGAAACTGCTCTGTTTTGGTTTATATTTATCACTCTATTTCTGTATACTTTTTCATTTTTTTTTTAAGATTTTATTTATTTATTCGACAGAGATAGAGACAGCCAGCGAGAGAGGGAACACAAGCAGGGGGAGTGGGAGAGGAAGAAGCAGGCTCATAGCAGAGGAGCCTGATGTGGGGCTCGATCCCAGAATGCCGGGATCACGCCCTGAGCCGAAGGCAGATGCTTAACCGCTGTGCCACCCAGGCGCCCCTCTTTTTCATTTTTTTAAAAAACAATTTTTACAGGAGTTTCAGGTTTACAACAAAATTAAAAGTAAAGTACAGAGATCTCCCATATATTCCCTGCCCCCATACTTGTAAAACCTCCCTAATTATCAATATCACTCAGTAGAATGGCACTTTTTTTTTTTTTTAAACCAGGTATGAATTTACATAAACACATCATAATGTCCACAGTTTATCTTAGGGTTCACTCTTAGTGGTGGACATTCATGAGTTTGGAGTATACCCTTTTATTTTTAAGTTTTATGAATTACTTTAATTTAGATTTATCTCTTCTAAAGAGAATGGTGTCTTATTTGGTGATATAATTAAAAGATATTTTCTTTCCATAAGTGCCTTAACCCATTTACCATCATTGATGTGACAGATATGTTTGATGTTAATTCCGGCATACTACAACTTTGTTTTACATTTTTAAAAAATTTACATAAGTAGAAGCTGCGAAGATGGCAGGGTAAGAGGACCCTAAGCTGACCTCATCCCACAGATACAACTAGATAGCAGTCATATTGGTGTAAATAACCCAGAAAATGACCTGAAAACTGGTAGAACAAACTTCACGACTAAAGATAAATAAGAGGCCACACTGAAGAGGGTAGGACAGGCAGAAACATAGTAGACAGTTAAACAGACCTTGACTGTCTTCCACTGGGAGGGAGCCACTGTCACAGAAATGGGAGAGAAGCAGACTATTAACACTGGGGAACCCACCCAGGGAAAATGAATCCCCATAACAACTGACTTTCAAAGCAAGAGTCCTTATAACCAGCAGGACTTAAAGCTAGGAATTTAAAAAAAATCAGGGGGCTCAGCTCTGGGAGAGCCTGGAGACCAACAGGAAGCTGAGTTCCTGCCCTTAAAGGAAAGTGCCACAAACAGCTGGCAGGTTCCATCTCTCTCTCCCACTCCCAAGTATAAATATATGGCCACCTTCTGAAACCAGTGTGGACCAACATTCACGACTTAACTTGCTTATACCAAGCCAAACCACCCCACACTTTGGTGGAGCCACATTTTCCAGTCACATTTGCCTCAGTCCTCGAGATCCACCCTCCCAAAAGACTAGCACAAACCATGCCAACACCATGTCTCCCCACCCGCACATTTTGCAGTGCCTCGGTCCTAGTGGTGGTAGTAGAAGCAGGCCCTGTGAAAGACTGCAGTGCACCGTTAAAAGGGCACTCATTGCCCATGTGTGCTTTATGGATCCATACAGGCTGGACCAGTCCCAGAGGCAGGACCTGCAGGTCTCATTTTGTAAGGAGACCTGCACACCTTGTTAAGCTGCATGCCCGATACCAGCTAGGGACCAAACACTGCCCACAACAGGCAAAGAGAGCCTGTGCAGACAACTGGACTGAAGGAAAAAGCAGCCAGGAGACAATAACAGGGAACACACAACATACATAGGGGACACCCCCTGATGCACCAGGTTCTGGTGACAAGGAAACACTGTGCTGCAGGACACTACAGGACCTATTCTTCACAAGGCCATTACTTCAAGAGCATGGGAGGTAGCTGACTTTCCTAATGCACAGAAAGGGACACAGAGGCTATCACAAATGAGGAGACAGAGGAATATGTCCCAAATGAAAGAACAGGACAAAACTATAGCGAGAGACCTATGTGAAACAAATATAAGTAATACGCCTGATAAAGAATTTAAAATAATGGTCACAAAGATGCTGACTAGACAGAAAAGAATGGAGGAAATAAATAAGAACCAATCAGAGATGAAGAACACAATAAATGAAATTAAAAATTCACTAGCTGGAATAAATAGCTGACTAGAGGAAGCAGAGGAATAAATTAGCAATTTGGAAGACAGAGTAATGGAAAGTAATCAAGCTGAGCAGGTGAGAGGGAAAAAAATGATGCAAAATGAGAATAGACTTAGGGAACTCAGCGACTCCATCAAGTGTATAACATTCACATTATAGTGTTCCTAGAAGAAGAGAGAAGAGGGGGCAGAAAATTTCTTCGAAGAAGTAACAGCTGAACTTCCTTAATCTGGGGAAGGAAACAGATATCCAGATCCAGGAGGCACAGAGATTCCCACCCCCCCAAATCAACCCAAGCAGGTCCACACCAAGACATAATATTAACTAAGATGGCAAAAAGTAACGATAAAGAAAAAAAAATAAAATAAAAGCAGCAAGAGAAAAGACAGTTATGTACAAGAGAATCCCGATAAGGCTATCAGTGTGTTTTTCAACAAAAACGTCAGGCAGGAAGGGAGTGGCATGATATATTCAAAGTGCTGAAAGAAAAAAAAAACCTACAACCAAGAATACTCCATCCAGGAAGGCTATCATTCTTACAATAACAATTGTAAATATTTATGCACCCACAAGGGAGCACAAAGATAAAACAGTTAATAACAAACATAAAGGAACTAATCAATAATAATACAATAATAGTAGAGGACTTTAACACCCTGTTACATCAATAGACAGATTATCCAAAGAGAAAATCAACAAAGAAAGAGTGGGTTTGAATGATATACTAGACCAGATGGATTTAACAGATACATTCAGAACATTCCATCCTGAAACAGAATATACATTCTTTTAAAGTGCACATGGAACATTCTGCAGAATAGATCACATATTAGGCCACAAAATAAGTCTCAACAAACTTAAAAAGATCAAAGTCATAGCATGCATCTTTTCTGACCATAATTGTATGAAACTAGAAATCATCCACAAAAAAAAATTGGGAAAGAGCATATATACATGGAGGTTAAATAACATGTCACTAAACAATGAATGGCTCAACAAATTTACATGGAAAGAAATGAAGATGAAAATATAACAATCCAAAATCTTTGGGACACAGCAAATTGGTTCTAAGAGGGAAGTTTATAGCAATACAGGCCTACCTCAAGAAGCAAGAAAAATATCAAATAAATAACCTAACCTTACACCTGAAAGAGCTAGAAAAAGAACAAACAAAATCCCAAGCCAGAAGAAGAAAGGAAATAAAGATTAGAGCAGAAATAGATTACACAGGGGAGGCGCCTGGGTGGCACAGCGGTTAAGCGTCTGACTTCGGCTCAGGGCGTGATCCCGGCGTTATGGGATTGAGCCCCACATCAGGCTCCTCTGCTATGAGCCTGCTTCTTCCTCTCCCACTCCCCCTGCTTGTGTTCTCTCTCTCGCTGGCTGTCTCTATCTCTGTCAAATAAATAAATAAAATCTTAAAAAAACAAACAAACAAACAAAAAAAAACAATAGAATGAATCAATGATACCAGGAACTAGTTCCTTGAAAAGATCAACAAAACTAATGAACATCTAGCCAGGCACACACACACACAAACACAAATGAAAAAGGAGAAATAACAACTTACACCACAGAAATACAAACAATTATAAGGGGAAATTATACACCAACAACTTGGACAACCTAGAAGAATTGTTTAAATTTCTAGAAACACATAACCTACAAATACTGAAGTGAGAAGAAGTAGGAAATTTGCACAGACCGATTACTAGCAAAGAAATTGAATCAGTAATAAAAAAATTCCCAACAAACAAAAGTCTAGGACCAGATGCCACCACAGGCAAATTTTACAAAACATTTATTTATTTTTTTAAGATTTTATTTATTTATTTGACAGAGAGAGAGACAGCCAGCAAGAGAGGGAACACAAGCAGGGGGAGTGGGAGAGGAAGAAGCAGGCTCCCAGCGGAGGAGCCTGATGTGGGGCTTGATCCCAGGACTCTGGGATCACGTCCTGAGCCGAAGGCAGATGCTTAAGGACTGAGCCACCCAGGCGCCCCCACAGAACATTTAAAGGAGAGCTAATACCTATTCTTCTCAAACTTTTCCAAAAAAACAGAATAGGAAGGAAAACCTCCAAATTCATTCTACGAGACCAGCATTACCCTGATATCAAAACCAGATAAAGACCCCACAAAAAAAGAGAACTCCAGACCAATATCTCTAAGGAATATAGATACAAAAACTATCACCAAAATATTAGGAAATAAAATCCAATAATACATTAAAATAATCATTTATCACGATCAAGTAGGATTTATTCCTGGGATGCAAGGGTGTTTCATATTCACAAATCAATCAACATGATACATCACATCGATAAGAAAAAGGATGAAAACTATATGATCATCTCAATGCAGAAAAAGCATTTGACAAAGTACAACATCTAATCATGATAAAAACCTTATACAAAGTAGGTTTAGAGGAAACACACTTCAACATAATAAAGGTCATCTTTGAAAAACCCACAGCTAACATCATCCTCAATGGAAAAACTGAGAGCTTTTCCTCTATGGTCAGGAACAAGAAAAGGATGTCTACTCAACAATTTTATTCAACATAGTACTGGAAGTCGTAGCCACAGCAATCAAAAAACAAGAAGGTATAAATGGCATCCAAATTGGTAAGGAAGAAGTAAAACTTTCACTATATGCAGATCATATGATACTATATATAGAAAACCTGAAAGACCACCAAAGAACTGCTAGAAATGATAAATGAATTCAGTAAGGTCACAGATACAAAATCAATGCACAGAAATCCACTGATTTTTTTTTAAAGATCTGTTTATTTATTTGAATGGGGGGAGGGGCACAGGGAGAGAAACTCAAGCAGATTCTCACTGAGTGGGGGCCTTGATCTCAGGACACATGAGATAATGACCTGAGCTGAAATGAAGAGCTATACACTTAACCAACTGAGTCACCAAAGCACCCCTCCATTGCATTTCTACACATTAATAATGAAGCAGCAAAAAGAGAAATTAAGAAAACAATCTCACTTACAATTGCACCAAAAATAAAATACCTAGGAATTAACTTAACCAAGGAGGTGAAAGAACTGTACCCCGAAAACTATAAAACATTGATGAAAGAAACTGAAGACAACACAAAGAAATGGAAAGACATTCCATGCTCATGGATTGGAAGAACAAATATTGTTAAAATGTTTATACTACCAAAAGCAATCTATACATTTAATGCAATCCCTATCAAAATACCAACAGCATTTTCCACAGAACTAGAACAATCCAATAATTTGTATGGAATCACAGAAAACCCTGAAGAACCAAAGCAATGTTGAAAGAGAAGAAAGCTGGAGGAATCACAATTCCAGACTTCAAGTTATATTACAAAGCTGTGGTAATCAAAACAGTCTGGTACTGGCACAAAAAAATAGACACATAGATCAATAGAACAAAACAGAACGCCACAAATAAACCCACAATTATATGGTCACTTAATCTTCAACAAAGCAGGCAAGAATATGCAATGTGAAAAAGACAGTCTCCTCAACAAATGGTGTTGGGAAAACTGGACATCTACAGCATAAGAATGAAACTGGACCACTTTCTTACACCATACATAAAAGTAAACTCAAAATGGATTAAAGACCTAAATGTGAGACATGAAACAATAAAACTCCTAGAAGAGAGCACAGGCAGTCATTTCTTTGACATTGGTCATAGCAACATCTTTCTAGATATGTCTCCTGAGGCAAGGGAAACAAATGCCAAAATAAACTATTGAGACTACATCAAAATAAAAAAAAAAAAAAAAAAAAAAAAAAAAAAAAACCAAAACAAAACTTCCCCATAGCAAAGGAAGCAACCAACAAAACTAAAAGACAACCTACGAAATGGGAGAAGATATTTGCAAATGACATATCCAATAAAGGGTTAGTAAACAAAACATATAAAGAACTTATACAACTCAAGACCAAAAAAACAATCCAAATAAAAAATGGGCATGAACAGACATTTCTCTAAAGAAGACCTACAGATGGCCAACAGATATATGAAAAGGTGGTTAACATCATTCGTCATCAGGGAAATGCAAATCAAAACCACAATGAAATATCACTTCACACCTATGAGAATGGCTAAAATCAAAAACTCAAGAAACAAGTGTTGGTGAGGATGTGGAGAAAAAGGAATCCTCGGACACTGCTGGTGGGAATGCAAACTGGTGCAGCCATTGTGAAGACAGTATGGAAGTTCTTCAAAATAAAAATAGAGGTACCCTATGATCCAGTAATTGCACTGTTTATCCAAAGAGTACAAAAATAGCAATTCTAAGGGATATATGTAGTCCTATGTTTACTGCAGCATTATTTACAATAGTCAAACCAGGGAAGCAGGACAAGTGTCAACTGATAGATGAACAAAGATTAGGTATCTATCTACCTATCTATCAATCAACTGATCTATAGATATATAATGCATATATAATATATATTAATATAATATATATTAATATTATAATAATATTATTCAGCCATAAAAAAGGATGAGATCATGCCATTTGAAACAATATGGATGGAGCTAGAGAATATAATACTAAGCAAAATAAGCCAGTCAGAGAAAGACAAATACCATACGATTTCACTCAAATGTGGAATTTAAGAATCAAAACAAATGAACGAGGGGGGGGAACGAAAAAACAAACTCTTAACTATAGAGCTATAGAGAAAGAACAGATGGTTACCAGAGGGGAGGTGGGTGGGGGATGGGTGAAATATGTGAAGGGGATTAAAAGTATACTCATCTTGATGAGCACTGAGTAATACATGAAACCATTGAATCACTATATTGTGTACCTTAAATTAATATAACACTATGTGTTAACTACACTGGAACTGAAATAAAAATAAGTACATTTTTAAAATTTGTATAAGTATTTAATATGTGGTATGATTTCATTGCTCTGGTGTGTGTGTGTGTCTAGCTAGGAGAGATTGAGAGAGAGAGAAGGAGAGGTTTTGTTTATTTTTGAAACACATGTTTTCATTTAGAACTGGTTTTTGGGTGTATTTGGGTATATCAATACATTTAAGTCATTGTTAGTAGGAGGATATTGCCTTAATGATATTCCAAAATATAAGTTCTGGTAATTCATTAATTTGGGAGTAAAGGTGACTTCCAAATGTGTTGCTATTATGAATAATACCCTTATATTTGAATTTGGGTCCTTAGCTCTATTTAGTTCCTTAGAGTAGATTACTAAAGACAGAAATAGCACATTATAGAATATGGACATCTTTAAAGCAATGTATACATACTAGCATGTTGGTTTTCAGGAAAATCTGAAATAATTTATATTTTGTCAGTATTAAATATAGCTGCCTGTCTTCCAGCAATGATTTTTTGTTTGTTTGTTTAATCGCTGACAAATCATCAGAAGAAATTTTTTTCTTATCTTTTAGTTCATTATGGCTGATATAGCAAATTACCAAAAATTCAGAGGCATAAAACAATGCCTATTGTCTTAGAGTCTTGTAGGCCAAAAATCTTTTATGTACTAATTCATTCCTTGCTTAACAGTAGTATTTTAGAACATATTTTAATGTCCTCTTCAAGAACTACCCATTCTGCTCCTTTGATTTGTTTGTATCTTTGTGCAATCGTATCATGACATGTGCAATACTATAGTATTATCTGGAATAATAGGTGGAGGTGTTCCTCATCACTTTTGTTTCAAAATTCATGATGACATATTTTTAAAAATTTCAATTCTAGAATTGTTCACTTATAAAGAAATCCATTAGGTCTTTAATGGAGGCTTTATTAATCATATAAGTAAATTTAAGGTAAATTTCCCTCCTTAAAATTTATTTCACTTTTAAAATGATCCTTTTAAACCTGTGTAAATGGGTGTGATTTTTTTTCTCTCTTTTTATATATAGTTCCCACACATTTCCTATTATGGTTATTTTGAGGAATTTTGCTTATTCTACAGTCAGTGGGATTTCTTGCTTTGAAAAGCTTGTGTATTCAGCTCTTTTCTGTCACTTTTATAAATGTTTACATTTCAGAATTATTCTAATGATTTTTGACATCCTATGTAAATACCTATAGTCTCTATAGAAGATATTATTTTGATTATTTTAACTCCTGCTTGTTAGTGATTGCATTTGATTATATTGATTCTTGCTTTCTGATGGTTATACCTTTCATTTATTTTTTTTCTTGCTTTTGCAGGACTACCAGCTTTCAGTGTGGTAAAAATTTTTTTTTGCAATCTTATTAATTATAATGTTAAATCATCTGCCATCATTTATTTTGTCCACTTATTGTCAGAAAGCTAATAAAGTCCTGTTAAATTAATACACAACTATGTTTCTGGTGTTGTCTTCTTACATTTTTACTAATATTTGCTTTCCTTTATAACGCTCTTGCTATTTTTTTAAGTTTTTATTCAAATTCCAGTTAGTTAACATGCAGTGTAATATTAGTTTCAGGTGTACAATTTAGTGATTCAACACTTCCATACATCACCTGGTGCTCATACAAGTGCCCTCCTTAATCCCCATCACCTGTTTTGCCCATTCCCCCACCCACCTCCATTCTGGTAACCATCAGTTTGTTGTCTATAGCTAAGATTCTGGGGGCGCCTGGGTGGCTCACTCCTTAAGTGTCTGCCTTTGGCTCAGGGCATGATCCTGGGGCCCTGGAATCGAGCCCCACATCAGGCTCCTCCACTGGAAGCCTGCTACTTCCTCTCCCACTCCCCCTGCCTGTGTTCTCTTTCTGTCAAATAAATAAATGAAATCTTTAAAAATAAAAATTAAAAAAAAAAAGAGTCTGTTTTTTGGTTTGCCTCTCTCTCTCGCTTCTCTCTCTCTCATCCCCCTTTGCTTGTTTGTTTTGTTTCTTAAGCTCCACAAATAAGTGAAATCATGTGGTATTTGTCTTTCTCTGACTGACTTATTTCACTTAATGTTCTTGCTTCTTAAACCACAATGCTTCATCAATTACATTTTCTTTATACATTGCATCTTTTGGGAATATATAATTACCTTCTCTCTCATTTAATATTTTTGATATGTATTTTATTTTGCATAAAATTAATAATGATACTTTATTTCCATTTGATTGGAATTTCTCTGGTAAAACTATACCATTATTATTATTTTTGACTTTTCTCAGAAATTTTATTTCAGTTTTGGCTCATATAAGCAGTGTAGGTTTATATTTAAGACTATTTTATAACAAAGGAGGGAAAAAAAGTTGTATTTATTATAATAGATATGCTTGCCTGTATTTCCCTTGGATATAATCCTAATTTCCACGCTTCCTTGTTTCACTTTTTCAATATTTTCTAACTTTTGCCATGTTAACTTATATTTTGTCTTATGTTTTTCCAGTGATTTTAATGTTCTCAGAAATGTTTACTACAATAATTATTTATAAATAATTCCCATTAAAATTTTCAAAAATATTTTTGCTTCCTGTTTCAGCCTTCGTAGTTTATAGGTTTCCAGGAAGTCTTCCATCTCTTTCAGATTGCTTAATTTATTGGCATAAAGCTGTTGATAAAAGTTTCTAATAATCCTTCCAATTTCATTGGTGTTGGTTGTGACCTCTCCCTTTTCATTCATAATTTTATTATTTTGGGTCCTTTCTCTATTCTTTTGGATAAGTCTTGCCAGTGGTTTGTCTATTTTATTTATTCTTTCAAAGAACCAGCTTCTAGTTCTGTTGATCTGCTCTACTGTGCTCCTGGTTTCTAATTCATTGATTTCTGCTCTAATCTTGATCAACTGCTTTCTCGTGTGTGGATTAGGCCTGTTCTTCTGTTGCTGTTCCAGCTTCTTGAGGTGAGAATATAAAAGAATGTAACAAAATACAGCATCCTTTCCTGATTAAAACCCTTCAGAGTGTAGGGATAGAGGGTACATTCCTCAATCTCATAAAAACCATCTATGAAAAGCCTACAGCAAATATCATTCTCAATCGGGAAAAGCTTGAAAACTTCCCCTTAAGATCAGGAACAAGACAAGGATGCCCACTCTCGCCATTATTATTCAACATAGTACTAGAAGTCCTTGCAACAGCAATCAGATGACAAAAAGGGATCAAAGGTATCCAAATAAGCAAAGGAAAAGTCAAACTGCCTCTCTTTGCAGATGAGATGATACTCTATATGGAAAACCCAAAAGAATCCACTCCCAAACTATTAGAAGTTATAGAGCAATTCAGCAATGTGGCGGGATACAAATTCAATGCTCAGAAATCAGTTGCATTTCTATACATGAACAATGAGACTAAAGAAAGAGAAATTAGGGAATCCATCCCATTTACAATAGCACCAAAAATCATACGTTATCTTGGAATTAACTTAACCATAGACGTAAAGGGTCTATATTCTAGAAACTACAAATCACTCTTGAGAGACATTGAAGAAGACACAAAAAGATGGAAAAATATCCCATGCTCATGGATCGGAAGAATTAACATAGTTAAAATGTCCATGCTACCCAGAGCAATCTACACTTTCAATGCTATCCCGATCAAAATACCAATGATATTTTTCAAAGAACTGGAACAAATAGCCCTGAAATTTGTGTGGAACCAGAAAAGGCCACGAATCTCCAAGGAACTGTTGAAAAGGAAAAACAAAGCTGGGGGCATCACAATGCCGGACTTCAAGCTGTACTACAAAGCTGTGATCACAAAGACAGCATGGTACTGGCATAAAAACAGACACACAGACCAATGGGACAGAATAGAGAACCCAGAAATGGACCCTCGGCTCTTTGGGCAACTAATCTTTGATAAAGCAGGAAAAAATATCCAGTGGAAAAAAGACAGCCTCTTCAATAAATGGTGCTGGGAAAATTAGACAGCCACATGAAAAAGAATGAAACTTGACCACTCTCTCACACCATTCACAAAAATAAACTCCAAATGGATGAAAGACCTTGATGTGAGACAGGAATCCATCAAAACCCTAGAGGAGAACATAGGCAGCAACCTCTATGACATCGGCCAAAGCAACCTTTTTCATGACACATCTCCAAAGGCAAGAGAAACAAAAGATAAAATGAACTTATGGGACTTCATCAAGATAAAAAGCTTCTGCACAGCCAAGGAAACAGTCAAAAAAACTAAGAGGCAGCCCACGGAATGGGAGTATATATTTGCAAATGACACTACAGATAAAAGACTGGTATCCAAGATCTACAAAGAACTTCTCAAACTCAATACACAAGAAACAAATAAACAAATCATAAAATGGGCAGAAGATATGAACAGACACTTTTCCAATGACATATAAATGGCTAACAGACACATGAAATAATATTCAAAATCATTAGCCATCAGGGAAATTCAAATCAAAACCACACTAAGATACCACCTTATGCCAGTTAGAATGGCAAAAATTGACAAGGCAAGGAACAATTGTTGGAGAGGATGTGGAGAAAGAGGATCCCTCCTACATTGTTGGTGGGAATGCAAGTTGGTACAGCCACTCCGGAAAACAGTGTGGCGGTTCCTTAAAAAGTTAAAAATTGAGGTACCCTATGATCCAACCATTGCACTACTGGGTATTTACCCTAAAGATACAGACGTAGTGAAGAGAAGGGCCATATGCACACCAATGTTCATAGCAGCATTGTCCACAATAGCTAAATCGTGGAAGGAGCTGAGATGCCCTTCAACAGATGACTGGATTAAGAAGATGTGGTCCATATATACAATGGAATATTACTCTGCTATCAGAAAGAATGATTTCTCAACATTTGCAGCAACATGGACGGCACTGGAGGAGATAATGCTAAGTGAAATAAGTCAAGCAGGGAAAGACAATTATCATATGGTTTCTCTCATCTATGGAACATAAGAAATAGGAAGATCGGTAGGAGAAGAAAGGGAAGAAGAAAGGGGGGGGTAAACAGAAGGGGGAATGAAACATGAGAGACTATGGACTCTGAGAAACAAACTGAGGGCTTCAGAGGGGAGGGTGGTGGGGAATGGGATAGGCTGGTGATGGATAGTAAGGAGGGCACTACTGCATGGTGAACTGTGTGTTATACGCAACTAATGAATCACGGAACTTTACATCAAAAACCAGTGATGTACTGTACGGTGACTAACATAATATAATAAAAAATATTATAAAAAATATTTTTTAACATTTATTCTATTTAACTATAGGATAAAAAAATGAAATAATTGTTACATTTTTATTTTCCACCCACTCTTGTTTTTATACACATAATATATATCTTAACATCCTGCTCATTTTAAGTGTTTTATATTTAAATATATTCCCATAAAATTGATGTCTCCAAATAAATGTATTTTTAGATGTAATTTTATTTAACTATTTTAAATGCTTAGTTCCTATTCAAATTCAATAATAATTTTGTATTTCTGTTCCCTATTTTGCTTAAATTCTTATTTTTCAATAATTATTTTTGAGGAATATTCATGGCCAGTATTGTTTGAGCTCTTGAGATTTTTGAGGATATTGTGACCTTTTCTTGAAATATCAAAACCAATAATGTGAGTAGAGAATTTTTGGGTCACTAAACTCTTATCTCTCAAAAGTCTATAAACATTGTTAGCTCATCCATATTTTATAGCAAATAGTAAACCAAAAGTTTGATTTTGTTCTTTTGTAGGCAATGTGAGTGTAGAATTATTTTCGTTAACCTTTTATAGAAAGAGTAAGAGGATTTTTCTTCGTGTCTCTTTTCATTAATTTGGTCTACAGTTTAATGAGCTCTTTTGATCTACATATTCATGATTTTTTAAACCTCAGGAGAGATTCTTTTAAACTATTTTATCTTTCATTATTGGTTCTATTCCAGTTTTGCCCTTTCATAACAGTAATATCTTTAATCCATAGGTTGACTTCTGTTCTCTGTCACTCTTATCCTTTTGTGGATAACAAGTTCTTTTGTTTTGTTTAAATTTTCTTCTGGTCCACATAGTAAATAATTTTCAGAAACCTACACTTTATTTCTTCAGATCTTCAGGACAGTGATATATTCCTCTAGTTCTTCAAGAATATTTTTTATAGAACACATTTTTGGATTGTTTTCTTTTCTTTTTCATTTTTTTATTTTTTAAAAAATGTAATTCAATGAGGTGATATTTATTGAGAACTGTACTGTCCAATCCAGTAGCCAGTAGTCACATGTGGCCATTTACATTAAGGTTATTAAGTTAAATTACAAGTTAAGTTTTTCATGATGGTAGCTACATGAAATTGTGCATGTACTAATAGTGTACAGAATTTTAGGGCAACTGGATATCCGCCTGTAAAAGAATGAAGTTGGACTCCTACCTCACACCATATACAAAAGTTATTATACATTTTATAATATATATTTTTATATAATTATGTTACTATATATTTATTCTATTTTACATAATATTTATACATATTTTACACACACACACACACTGAAACTTACATCTTAAAGATAGTCATAGGAGACCTTGAAGTTATTAAAAAAACACCAAGAATAGACTATCAGGCCTCAGAAGACTGATGAGATCTCTCCAAAACAAAGCTGTCCTTGTTTACTCAAGGTAGATTTATGGGGAGATAACTGACTCCTTATTTATTTGACATTTATTTGTATTGAAATGTCAATGCAGAAACAAGTAGAAAGCCACCTGTCTTTCCAAAGTAGACACTAATAATGTATGGATTTTGTTCAGCTGGTTTGTCTCATACCTAGGTGGTCATATTTACCAGAGACTGGCTTCCTTCTGCTGCTTGGAGTCCTGTTGATAGTATCCTTAATTAAATGCCATATGAGACAAATTGAATGGGTTTGGTCTAGCTTCTATTGGTCATATAATCCAGTGGTAGACAGAGTGTCATAGTTAAGGAAGAATTCTCTGGAAGCCAAGGTAGTGTAAAAATGAGTTATGGATGTTGTTGGGAGACAATTCACCATGGGTCTCTTGCATTTTTGTATGCCTACCAAACAGAACAAATTCTTTTGTTCCAGACTATTTCCAGGATGTACAAAGGGGTTATATCTATTTCTTTTGGCTACTGTAACAAAATGTTAAAAACCAAGTGGCTTAAAATGCAGAAATTAATGTCTCACAGTTCTCCAGGCCAGAAGTCTGAAATCAAGGAGTCAGCAAGGCACAATGCCCTTTGGAGGCTGCAGAGGAAAATCTGTTCCTTTCCTCTTCTGGCTTTTGGTGACTATTGGCATTATTTGACTTATGTCCACTCGACTCCAATCTCTGTCTCCATGAGTACTTTGCCTCCTCCTCTGTTCCTGTGAATACTCCCTCTACCTCTATCTTACAAGAACACTTTTATTTACATATGTAAATAATATGTGAATAATATAAATAATAAATAATAATAATGAAGTTAATATTTACTTGTTTTATACTATTATTCACATAAAAAGTCCATGACAAGCTAGTAAGTTACACATTTATACTACATTGTGAAGTTGGTACATATCCACCATGTCTCATGCAGTACCTTTTGTCAGATGTGATATACATTGGTTAGATAACCAAATGTCTGGAGTTTAGAACTCACAGACTTTTGGAAGGTAAAGGTGCTCAAACTCAGGATACTGTCCTCATGGTATCACTTTCCATGTAGTAGGTAACATTATAATTCAATCTAAACAATGTCCCTAAATATATCCACTACTGAATATGACTTGGGTTAAGTTAGGTTTCTGGTATTTTGCCCTGGGCATAGATATCTCTGTCTCTAGTTCCTATTAAACAGAGGAGAGTATGACAGATCATTTTAAAGTTCACCTTGCACTTAAATTGGTTCTCAGTTCAGGCTTCTATTACTGAGAAAAAACACGATGCTTTCATTGCATTCCTAGATGCTACTTTCCCCAAGGTTTTATAGAACTTAACATTTATTTTTCATATTTGGGAATGGATGTTTAGTCCCTGAACTTTCTTCCCAGTTAAAGGGTTCTCAATGCTGAGACTTTGCAATCTTTAACAGTATATCCCTGTTAAAACAGATGTAGAACTATCTTGCCACTCTCTTTATAGGAATACTGTGCAAGAAAGGAAATAACACCTTTAAATATTCTGCATGGTTTCTTGAGTATTAAGATGAAGAGAATATGAAAAATAAGACACATAATTCAAAACATCTAGAATAAAATCCCATGACCTCAATATACTGGAGTCAAATTAGATGCAAGAAATTCATTGGGCCAAACTGCTGAGGACTGATAAACTTAACTTTTGTGTAACTAATTGCTTTTTCTGATTCCTTCCTCTTGATGTTAAATAATAAACTTAGTACAGTGTTTCTCAAATACCTACTCAGTCACAATGAACCGAGATTTTTTAAAAAAGATAATTCTTCTGCTCCATCTCATGGCATTATGATTTAAAAGGCTTGGGGTGCCTGGCTAGCTCAGTCAGTAGAGCATGAGACTCTTGAACTCAGTAGCCTGAGTTCAAGCCCCATGTTGGGCATCTAGCCTATAAAAAAAAAAAAAAAAAGCCTGGGCCTGGGAGGTGGGATAGTTAAACAAATTTGTGCATTTTCAAAACCTCACCAGGTCATTCCAATAAACAGGAGCAATCAAAACTTACTCACCATACATAAGCTCTGAACAAACATCCTTCACAGATGATGAAATTATGGACATACAGGAATCAAAGTAATGCTCTTACTTGACTTATTCAAGCTACTATTTTCTTTTAACTCTTGTTTTTTGTAGTTGTTGTTGTTGTTTGTTTGTTTTCCACAGAATTCTATTTTCCTGCTTTGAGTCTCTAGTGATATGCACATTTTCTCAGTTAAGTAGCCACACATGGTAGTTACAAACCAATCTTAAAATTTCACTGTGATTTTGGAGAACGTGGTGTGGCCATTATGATGGATTTGAACCTCAATGAATCTCAAACTCAGAATGAGCCTGCACCCATCCAAAAATGCCTTTCTGTAGAACTTCAAGGTTTGCATAAGAGGAGTAAGTTGAAGGCTGAGAACAGATCAGAAGAGCTGAAAGAGCTCCCTAAGGTAGATGGGGCTTTCACCAAGTGCAAGGCAACAATTTGTTAAAGGTCATGGTCAAAATAGGAGAACTAAGAAAAATTAGTCCATAGAATTCTATGCCATCATCAAGAGCAAGGCAAGAACTGCTTATGAGAGCTGAGAAATCCATCTTTAATCTCCAGGCATTCACTATTTCCAGACTAGTGGCTTTCCAAAGGCTGGGTAAGGGCTAAGAACCACTGATAGTAATTCTTCTAAGAGTCTCCAGGCCATCTCTAAGTGTACAACAAATGTTTTCCAAAGATCGATGCCTAGGTACAGGAGAATAGAAATCACCTGAAGGCTAGAAAACTGGAGAGTAGACTTGGGTAGCAGACAGATTGCCCCCAAAATTGGCAGCCAAACTATAAAGCAGGTAGAACTCTTCCATGTTTTGGAGAGCTGGTGCTGAGCTATACAGAGATATGCAAATTTTGGCTGATATCAGATCCAAACTCTGCTGCAGGGAAAGTATGGTACACCCTAAAATTTTTGCAGACAACGGTAAAGTGAATACAAGTAAAGCTGCAGTGATATCTAGACCCAAACCAACCTCATATTAAATTCACTCAACTTCATACATTCAAAGTCTAACAGAAAAATGGGTAAATATTTAGTGGTAAATATTATTTTATTTTCTCCCTATTATTCTTTTACAACCATATCTGATGTGCAACCAAAAATTACAGCATATGTAAAAATGCAGGAAAATGTGAATATCATTCAGGAGAAGTATATAGCCCAGAAGTTAATATTACTAAGCAAGACATTTTAAATAACTGTGATTGATAAGTTAAAGGATCTAACAGAAAAGAAAGAAAATGAATATAAATATGCATATAGACAGAAACAAATATTGTAAATGTTAAAATGAAAAAAAAAATATATCAGAAATTATTGGTATGGTCTTCCAGAACACTGGAACAACAATTCTGTGAACTTAAAGAGATAAACAGAAATTGGCCAAGCCAAACTTTAAAGGATAGAAGATTGAAAAATTAGAAAAAGTAGCTGTTATCTGTGGGACACTATCATACAGATAACACATGGGTAATTAGGGCTCCAGAAGGAGGAGGAGAGAGAAAAATTGAGCAAAATAATTATTTAGAGAGAAAATGTTAAAAAGAGAACCACCACAAAGTTGAACTTAATGATGCTATCAATTAACTGGATATATTGACATCTATAGACTATTTCCTCCAACTGAATCAGCAAAATACACATTTTTTTTCAAGTTTACATGAAACATTCACCAAGAAAGACCACATTCTGGGTCACTAAACACACATTAACTAATTTAAAGAGGAATCATACAATGTCTGCTCACAGATTATAATGGAATAAAACTAGAAATTAACAGAAAAATAACTGGAAAATCCCAAAATAGGTGGAGATTAAACAACACACTTCTAAGTAACACAGTGGCCAAAGAAGAAATATCAAAAGAAATTAAAAGATATGGAGAACTAAATGAAAATGGAAACGAAACATAAAAATTTGTGGGATACAGTGAAAGCAGTGTTCACAGGCAAATTTATAAACTTGAGCACATATATTCAAAAAGATACAAAATCAATAATCTAAGTTTCCATTTTAGGAAACTAGAAAAAGTAGACCATATAAATCCAAGGCAAGCAGAAAAAAAAAAAAATAATAAGAATTACAGCAGAAATCAATAAAATTGAAAATAAATCAACAAAGAAAAACCAATGAAATAAAAAATTAGTTCTATGAAAAGATCAATAAAATCAATAAGCTTCTGGCCAGGCTAAGAAAAAGAGAGAGGACACAAATCATTAACACTAAAAATGAAAGAGGGGACACCACTACAGATCCAATGGACATTAAAAGGATAACAACAACAACAACATACTATGAACAACTCTATGCCCACAAATTTAATAACCTAGATGAAACAGATGAATTCCTTGAAAGACACAAGTTGCAAAAACTCACACAAGAAGAAATAGATGGTCTGAGTAAGACTACATCTATTAAAAAGGTGAATCAATAATTAATAACCTAAAATAGAAAGCACATGGCCAAAATGGGTTCACTGGTGAATTTTAATGAACTTAAACTTAAGGAAGAAATTATAATGATACTCTACCATCTCTTTCATAGAATAGAAGCAGAGAGAATACTTCCTAATTCGTCCTATGAGGTCAATATTGCCCTAGTACCAAAGGAAGACAAAGATATTACAATAAAAGATACAGATACAGACCAATGTCTCTCATGAATACAGATGCAAAAATATTAGCAAACAGAATATAATAATGTGTAAAAATAATTTTACACCACGACAAATTGGGATTTTTTCCCAGTATGAAAGACTGGTTCAACATTCAAAAAGCAATAAAAGTAATCCATCAATAACAATAGGGGCTAAAAAAGAAAAACAACCACATCATTATATCAATATATGCAGAAAAAGCATTTGACAAAATCTAACATCTATTCATGATAAAAAGCTTTCAGTAAACTAGGAATATAGAAATACTTTCTCAACTTGATAAAAGAAATCTAAAACATATCTGTAGAAACGTCATACTTGATAGCAAGAAACATGAAACTTTCCACTAAGATCAGGTACAAAGCAAGGATGTCTAATCTCATCACTCCTTTTCAACATTGTACTGGAAGCTCTAGCTAATACAATACGAAAAGGAAATAAAAAGTATATAGATTGGAAAGAAAGAAAACTGTTTTTAATGCACAGATGATGTAACCAATTACATAGAAAAACTGAAAGAAATGACAAAAATAATATACTGGGACTAATAGGTGATTAAAGCAAGGTTGCAAGATACAAGGTTAATGTACAAAAATCAATTGTTTTCCCATATACCAGCAATGAATGAACAGAATTTGAATTTAAAAACACAATATTATTTACATTAGCACCCCAAACATGAAATACTTAGGTGTAAATCTAACAAAATACATACAATTGTATATGAGGAAAACTACAAAACTTGGATGAACAAAATCAAAGAAAAGCTAAGTAAATAGAGAAGTATTCAATATTCAAGGGTAGAAAGACTCAATATTGCCATGATGTCAGTTTTTCCCAACTTGATTTATAGATTCAATGCAATTCCAACAAAAATCCCAACTAATTATTTTGTGAATATTAAGAAACAGCTTCTAAAGTTCATAAAGGTAGGCAAAAGACCTAGAGTAACCAACATACTGAAGGAGAAGAACAGGTTGGGAGGTTGACACTACCCAACTTCAAGACTTACTCTAAAGCTCAAGACAGTGTGGTAGTGACAAAGGAATAGACAAATAGATCAAAGGAACAGAATTGAGAGCCCAGAATAATCACATAAATAGACTCAACTGGTCTTTGACAAAGGAACAATAGGCAATACAATGGATCAAAGATAGTCTTTTTAAAAAAAATGGTGGTAGAACAATTGGACGTCCACATGCAATAAGATGGATTCAGACACAAATCTTACACCCTTCACAAAAGTTAGTGGAAAGTCTAAGAATCACAGACTTAAATGTATAGCACACAAAAAAACTGTTAATTCCTAGAAGGTAACATAGGAGAAAACCTAGATGACCTTGAGTATGGTGATAACTTTTTTTTTTTTTTTTTAGGTGGGAGAGCAGAGGGAGAGGGAGAGAATCTTAAGCAGGCTCCATGCCCAGTGCAGAGCCACAGACAGGACTCTATCTCATAATGGGGAGATCATGACCTGAGCCAAAATCAAGAGTCAGACATTTAAGCAACTGAGCCACCCAGGCAACCCTGTATGGTCATAATTTTTAAATACAACACCAAAGGCATGCTCCAGTAGGGAAATAATTGATAAACTAGACTTCATTAAAATTAGAAATATCTGCCCGATAAAAGACACTGTGAAGAAAATAGACAAGCCACAAACTGGAAGGAAATCCTTGCAAAAGACATATCTGATAAAGGACTGTTATATAACATATACAAGTAACTCTTAAAACTCAACAATAAAAAAAGAAAACCCTGATAAAAAATGGGTCAAAGATCTTAACAGACACCTCACCAAAGAAGAGATATAGATGGAAAATAAGCATATGGAAAATGCTCACCCTTTATACGTTGTTAGAGAAATATAAATTAAAACAAAAATGAAATACTACTACAAACCCTTTAAAATGGCCAAAATGCAGAACACTGACATCAAATGCTGGTGAATATGTGAAGCGACAGAAACTCTGATTCATTGCTGGTAAGAATGCAAAATGACGCCGCTACTTTGGAAGACAGTCTGGTGGTTTCTTACTAAACTCAACATATTCTTCACCATATAATCCACCAATCATCCTACCTGATGTTTACCCACATGAACTGAAAATTTCTGTCTACACGAAAACCTGCACACAGATGTTTAGAGCAGTTTTATTCATAAATGCCCAAACCTGAAACCAAAACGTCCTTCAGTAAGTGAATGGATAAACAAACTTTGGTGCATCCAGACAATAGAATATTATTCATGACTAAGAAGAAATGTTCTATCAAGCCATGAAAAGAGAGGAACCTTAAATGCATATTACTAAGTGAAGGTAGCCAGTCTGAAAAGGAGACAAATCATGATTTCAACATTATGACATTCTGGAAAAGGCAAAACTATGGGGACAATAAAAACATCAGTGGTTACTGAGGGTTTGGTTAAAAAGAAGAGGGATGAATAGGTGAAGCACAGGAATTTTTTTTTTTTTTAGATGTGAAACTATTCTATATGATATGGTAATGATAGATACATGACATTATGCATTCGTCAAACCCCATAAAATACCACAATACAAAACAACAACAATAAAAAGACTGCTACAATACAAATAGTAACCTTAATGTAATCTAGAGACTTCAGTTAATAAAAATTAACCATAAAATAAATAGCAATAATATTGGTTCATTAATTGTTAACAAATGTATCACACTAATACAAGTTGTTAATAAATGGGGAAACTGGGAGGAAGGACAGTATATGGAGACTCTCTGTACTACCTCCTCATTTTTCCTATAAATCTAAAACTGCTCTAAAAAGTAAATTCTATTAATTAAAAAAGAAAAAAAAAACAGAAAAGGAAAGAGAAAGTCAGAGAGATTGAAAGTATGGGAGAAGTCCTCAAGCACTGCTGCTGACACTGAAGATTAAGGGGACCAGGTACCTAAAATGTGAAGCCCTACAATTGAGAAGAACCGATTTTTGTCAACAACCTGAATGAGCTTAGAAGTAGATTCTCAACCAGATCTCTCGCAGTAGCCCAGGCCAGCCAACATCTTGATTTCACCTTTGTAAGGCCACCTTCGTAAGGCCCTAACCAGCTGAGCCACGCTGTGCCCAGACTTCTCCCCTATAGAACAGATGGCGATTAAGTCTGTGGTAATTTGTTGAGCAGCAATATAATTCTAACACAATTCTCATAAAATTATTGTCATTTCATTATAGAGAAAACTGAGGCCGAGGAAAGTTACAATTAAATTCATATACCAATTAAATAGAATTAATATGGTTCCATTAATCTAAGTCACTGATGGGTCAGATGAAACATCCGTTTAGTTTACTACCAAAATATTTTGCCCAGAGAATAAGAGAGCTAAAACATTTCTAGAGAAAATCAGTTTGAACCCTATTGATTCAGAGCACATGATGAATTAAGCATTGTTTACATGTTTCTCATTGTACATGAAGTTTAAAATTAATGAAGGATCCTGGAAATTTAATATTATGAGATTACAATTCTACAATATTAGTTACTTGGACACCTTATTTTTTTATTAACTCAGTTCATTTTACTAACACTAATTTATATTTCAGTTTGTAGTTGTGCAAAGTACTAAGCCAGAAAGTCCTAAACTTTTTAAGAAAATATCTTTCAGTTTAAATTCAGTCAGCATTCTGCTTTTTCCTCTTTCTTATGCTCTTTATTTAGAATGAAGTAATATTATGTAAAATTTAAGTAAGGTCTTTTTTTGTGCATTTCGTATTTCTAAATAAATGAATTCTTAGCAAAGATTTTTAAAGATTTTTTAAAATGTATGTATTTGAGAGAGAGAGAGCACGCACATGAGCAGGGGCAGGGGCAGAGGGAGAAGCAGACTCCCTGCTAAACAAGGAGCCTGAGGTGGGGGTGGGGGTCATGACTTGAGCCAAAGGCAGCTGCCTGAGGGACTGAGCCACTGCAGCACCCCACAAAGAAGATTTTTAAAGTGTTGAGATAATCAGTTTAGCTTCGTAAGAAGCCTGGCCAAAGGATACTGACTTAAATTTAAGGAAGACATAAAAGATGATTTGAGATGATTCAAGGGAAATACCCATTTGCATAGGTGAAATACAATTTGGCTTATATAATGAAGATTGTTTCTCTGTTTTTCATGTAATATGACCTAGTGTATTTCTCTAGAAAGCTCCTACTACACTCTTTGAGAATTGCTTCATTGTTTTTCATCCTTTCAACTACGAGTAAATTAACTTAATCTCTAAAATGTATTCAATCTTGTTATTTTAATGACTAAATAAATATCAGAAAATGATCTTATACCAACAGATAATTCAATTGGCTTAATGATGACATCTGATTAATCTTCACATATTCCAAATTATTGCATTTTGTAATAGGCTTGATTACTCCAGGCTCTATGAATGATCCTCATGTAGCCACTGAGAATTCACTAAGTCACAAGAAATGTAAAATAATCTGAAATACAGCAAAACATCAGTGTTTTCAAATGAGGTTACTCATCTTGGAAGATACTTAGTTAGAAGAAATGAAAATGACTCATTGTCAAGTATAGTTGGGAAAACGCATTAGTACACTAAAGGTTCTGAGTTATTCCTAAGCATAGGTAACTGTTTAACCCAGTATGTTCCAGGGGCGCCTGGCTGGCTCAGTTGTTAAGCATCTGCCTTTGGCTCAAGGCGTGACCCCGGAGTCCTGGGATTGAGCTCCACATCAGGCTCCTCCTCTGGAAGCCTGCTTCTTCCTGTTCCACTCTCCCTGCCTGTGTTCCCTCTCTCGCCGGCTGTCTCTCTGTCAAATAAATAAAAAATATATTAAAGAAAAAAAAAACAATATTTTCCTTTTCTTTTTTTTTCTTTTTTTTTTCTTTTTTTGCCTTAGGAAGCTTTTACTCAAATAACTACAGTAACTAAAGTTTCATGGGAAGGTACTTTTGAAACACTGGCACAGTAGTTCCTGGAATATAGTATGTTTGGAAAGCAGAGTGATAATAGAGGACAAAAGCACAGGTTCTATTGCCAATACATTGGCTCTGAAGCTAAGCCCTACCACGCATGGGCTATATCAAATTATTCACATATCTAGAGGGCCACAGCTTCCTTACTGATGAAATCGGGGATAATAAGGAAAAGCATGGCATGTTAAGATTAGAGGCTCTAGAGTTGGAACATCTGAGTTGGGATCCTTGTTTCTCTAGATACTAGTTGTATGATCTCAGCCAAGATATTTAGCCTATTTGAGTCTTATGGATAATTCTACTACCTACCTTAGAAGAATGTTGAGTTAAATTTTTAAATATATGTAAAGAACTTAAATAAATACTGGGAAGAAAAGTTTTTCTTTTAACTGTAACTAATATTACAATAGTTTACATGTTTGCGGTGATGATTACGTGAGACTATGACACGTTTAGAAGAAGGCCTGTCATCCTAATCCACTCACGAGGAAGCAGTTGACCAAGATTAGAGCAGATATCAATGAATTAGAAACCAGGAGCACAGTAGAGCAGATCAACAGAACTAGAAGCTGGTTCTTTGAGAGAATCAATAAAATTGACAGACCACTGGCAAGACTTATCCAAGAGAAAAGAGAAAGGACCCAAATTATTAAAATTATGAATGAAAAAGGAGAGGTCATGACCAACACCAATGACATTGGAAGGATTATTAGAAACTATTATCAACAGCTTTATGCCAATAAATTAAGCAATCTGGAAGAGATGGAGGCCTTCCTGGAAACCTATAAACTACCAAGACTGAAACAGGAAGAAATTGATTTCTTAAACAGGCCAATTAATTATGAAGAAATTGAGTCAGTGATAAACAACCTTCCAAATAACAAAACTCAGGCCCGGACAGTTTTCCTGGGGAATTCTACCAAACATTCAAAGAAGAAATAATACCTATTCTCCTAAAGCTATTTCCAAAAATAGAAACAGAAGGAAAGCTACCAAACTCATTCTATGAGGCCAATATTACCTTGATTCCCAAACCAGGCAAAGACCCCATCAAAAAGGAGAATTATAAGCCGATTTCCCTAACGAATATGGACGCCAAAATCCTCAACAAGATCCTTGCTAATAGAATCCAACTGTACATTAAAAGGATTATCCATCATGACCAAGTGGGATTCATACCTGGGATGCAAGCGTGGTTCAACATTCCCAAATCGATCAGCGTGATACATCATATCAACAAGAAAAGACTCAGGAACCATATGATCCTCTCAATTGATGCAGAAAAAGCATTTGACAAAATACAGCATCCTTTCCTGATTAAAACCCTTCAGAGTGTAGGAATAGAGTGTACATTTCTCAATCTCTTAAAAGCCATCTATGAAAAGTCTACAGCAAATATTATTCTCAATGGGGAAAAGCTGGAAGCCTTTCCCTTAAGATCAGGAACACGACAAGGATGCCCACTCTTGCCACTATTATTCAACATAGTACTAGAAGTCCTTGCAACAGCAATCAGACAACAAAAAGGGATCAAAGGTATCCAATTCGGCAGAGAAGAAGTCAAAATGTCTCTCTTCGCAGATGAGATGATACTCTATATGGAATACCCAAAAGAATCCACTCCCAAACTATTAGAAGTTATAGAGCAATTCAGTAATGTGGCAGGATACAAAATCAATACTCAGAAATCAGTTGCATTTCTATACACGAATAACGAGACCGAAGAAAGATAAATTAGGGAATCCATCCCATTTACAATAGCACCAAAAATCATACGTTACCTTGGAAATAACTTAACTAGAGACGTAAAGGGTCTATATTCTAGAAACTACAAATCATTCTTGAAAGACATTGAAGAAGACACAAGAAGATGGAAAAATATTGCATGCTCATGGATCGGAAGAATTAACATAGTTAAAATGTCCATGCTACCCAGAGCAATCTACACTTTCAATGCTATTCCAATCAAAATACCGATGACATTTTTCAAAGAACTGGAACAAATAGCCCTTAAATTTGTATGGAACCAGAAAGGCCATGAATCGCCAAGGAATTGTTTGAAAAGGAAAAACAAAGCTGGGGGCATCACAATGCTGGATTTCGAGCTGTACTACAAAGCTGTGATCATAAAGACAGCATGGTACTGGCACAACAACAGACACATAGACCAATGGAACAGAATAGAGAACCCAGAAATGGGCCCTCGGCTCTTTGGGCAACTAATCTTTGATAAAGCAGGAAAGAACATCCAGTGGAAAAAAGACAGTCTCTTCAATAAATGGTGCTGGGAAAATTGGACAGCTACATGCAAAAGAATGAAACTTGACCACTCTCTCACACCATACACAAAGATAAACTCTAAATGGATGAAAGACCTCGATGTGAGACAGCAATCCATCAAAATCCTAGAGGAGAACATAGGCAGCAACCTCTACGACATCGGCCACAGCAACCTTTTTCATGACACAACTCCAAAGGCAAGAGAAACAAAAGATAAAATGAACATGTGGGACTTCATCAAGATCAAAAGCTTCTGCACAGCCAAGGAAACAGTCAAAAAAACTAAGAGGCTGCCCACGGAATGGGAGAATATATTTGTAAATGATACTATAGATAAAAGACTGGTATCCAAGATCTACAAAGAACTTCTCAAACTCAATACGCGAGAAACAAATAAACAAATCATAAAATGGGCAGAAGATATGAACAGACACTTTTCCAATGATGACATACAAATGGCTAACAGACACATGAAATAATGTTCAAAATCATTAGCCATCAGGGAAATTCAAATCAAAACCACACTAAGATACCACCTTATGCCAGTTAGAATGGCAAAAATTGACAAGGCAAGGAACAATTGTTGGAGAGGATGTGGAGAAAGGGGGTCCCTCCTACATTGTTGGTGGGAATGCAAGTTGGTACAGCCACTCTGGAAAACAGTGTGGAGGTCCCTTAAAAAGTTAAAAATTGAGGTACCCTATGATCCAACCATTGCACTACTGGGTATTTACCCTAAAGATACAGGCATAGTGAAGAGAAGGGCCATATGTATCCCAATGTTCATAGCAGCATTGTCCACAATAGCTAAATCGTGGAAGGAGCTGAGATGCCCTTCAACAGATGACTGGATTAAGAAGTTGTGGTCCATATATACAATGGAATATTACTCAGCTATCAAAAAGAATGATTTCTCAACATTTGCTGCAACATGAATGGCACTGGAGGAGATAATGCTAAGTGAAATAAGTCAAGCAGGGAAAGACAATTATCCTATGGTTTCTCTCATCTATGGAACATAAGAACTAGGAAGATTCGTAGGAGAATAAAGGGATAAAGAAAAGGGGGGTAATCAGAGGGGGGAGTGAAGCATGAGAGTCTATAGACTCTGAGAAACAAACTGAGGGCTTCAGAGGGGAGGGGTGGGGGAATGGGATAGGCTGGTGATGGATAGTAAGGAGGGCACGTATTGCATGGAGCACTGGGTGTTATATGCAACTAATGAATCATGGAACTTTACATCAAAAACCAGGGATGTACTGTATGGTGACTAACATAATAAAAAATTAAAAAAAAAAAAAAAACGGTAGACACTTAACCAACTCAGCCACTCAGGTGTCCCTGTAAGCTAAGTTTTGATCCATTTTGGAGTTTCTGAAGTATTTTAAATAATTATTTTATTGAATCCTGTTTTCAAAGGATGTAGAGAAAGCCAATAGATGTGGAAATCAGGGCAAAGTAAAACTGACGATGTGTAAACAAAACTCTATCAGGAAATATTAGGAGAATGTGTAGTAATCCATCCCACATGTTGCTAGAAATAGGAAATAATTGTCTCTTGCTTCCTAGAAGCTGAAGTTAAAAGGTGAACAAATTCAGCTTTAATAAGCTTTTATTATTTCCCATGCCTTAAAAATTGTTCTGATAAAGTATTTTTTCTAGAACTGAGACCCAAAGATATCTTCCATGTGTCCAAAATAAAGACAATCCTGTGTTAAACACATAGCGCTCTTTTCAAGGCAAGGTGGTACATAGTATTACACATTTCAGCCAAATACATTTTCAATAAGCCTTTCTGATGGTTTAGGAAAACTGAAACAACTAATTAAATAAGTAAATAATTGTAAGATGATCTACTGAAGTGAGCAGATATCCTCACTGATAATCCCTTCAGACGTTCAGAGTCAGAGGTTCTATTTTGTGCTGAAGCCTGGAGTGAGGCTAACCTCTGCTGTCAACTGGGGGCAAAACCACACTGTGAGTGAAGAAAACAGTGACATCCTTGTGTATACACATACTATGACCTGATGTCTGATGAGACAGTCTACATCATCTCTGCACTAAGCCTCAGGCACAATTGAGGTTTTCTTCAGTAAATAGTCAAGTCTACTCTAACACACAGATAACATGGCTAAATTGGCCTATAGACCAATCTCAATTATTTTTGTCTAGAAAAAATCAAATATTTCCAATTTCCAAATTAACATTTAAAAAATATCAGTAACGCACCCCACCAACATTTACTGTTTATTAATATGAATTCTTGGATCAAATTTTCATATAGATTAATTACAAATGATAAAGAGAAGCTGGAAATAAACTGGTTACATATTGCCATATGCACAGGATGCACATGATGACTTAATTTTAGAAAAGTCTTCTTTAACCATTGTTCCGACAGCATGTTGTAGCAAGACACTTTGAAGCTCTATCTATTAAATGACACTAAAATCACATCAATAAAATTAACAAAATACATAATATTCATTCCTCAAAACAGGAGCACACGGATCCAAATCTTTCAGGAGCAGTTATGAGTCGTTAAGGTATGTTTACGAAAACTTGGTTATGACACCTTTGTTTTCTACCAAAGGAAATTGTCAATTTATCCTCAAGTGACTCTGATCTCAGTATATTCAGATACAGTCTCACTTTAAGCAAGAATAATCAAGGGAATATTTCTTTCATAGTATTTCTATTCCAATTGAAAAATACAAAATTCAGGAATGTTTAAGAGCACATTCAATACTATTATGGAAAGTAACAATTTTGATAGATCAAAACATTTGCAAATTTTTAGGGAGGTTCTTAAATGCCATATTGATGGTAAAAACAGTAATAATAGTGATATTAATAAGAGCACATTTTAATATTCAGTGTTTGTTAAAAGGCCTTTCAATATATCCCAAAGACTAATGTTACCAAACTCAGACTCCTTTTCTCTATAAAACACAAGCTGTTCATTTTAACATATAATTTAATTTTCATTCTGAGTAAATGAAATTCTTAACCAGGAAATATTGCAATCATTAATCTAGCATAATTAAAAAATGATTTTCTTTAAAAGCTACAGTGTGGATAGATAACATATAACTTGAAATTAATTTTAAAAGGAGCATAACAGATACACCAATTCACAGTGGGTTTAATATGGATAAAAAAATGATAGTAAGATATGAGATATGGATTAATTTGCAATCCCAAAAGCATATTTATAGGTCATTGGTATCAGGGAGCAAAACTTAGCTTTACTCAGTCCTTGAAGGAGGTGAGGAAATAAGCAGACTGGTCTATCCCTTTATATCATTCTTTTGAGCATCTTGGATGGACAGTAGTCAGAGGTCCCATTCCTAAATTTATAGTCAGGCATCTGACATCCTTGCCAACATAGGAAAGACTATACCTCACATTAATAGGAAGAAAAGAATAATGTCACATAAAAATGGGTAAATGGTGAAGAGGAAGAAATTTTGTTTACATCTTCATGGACTATTATTAGGTTTATTAAATTACTATTTTGTAGTCACATTTGATTTGGCCATTTGGATTTTTTTACTAATAGGGTACCTAATTAAACTATATTTCAATTGTGTTTGTTTGGACATAGCTGGTGTATTAATGTAGCCCTACGCTGAATAGAAAGACAATTTTATTTAAGTTTAAGACTATTCATCACAGTACTATTATTGCTAAATTTTATAAAGTAAATCTATTGTGATGTCAATCACTTTTCTTATTTGTTTTTAATTCAACAGGTATGCATCAAAATCCTACTGTGATGAGAAGAAAGGCAAAGAAATACTGAAGCCTTCTAGAAAAAAAAATCTCATTCTATAGACATAACATAAACCTATGGAACATCATAATCTACCTTGTGTCAACGTTGAATGAAATGCTAAAACAAATTCTATAGGCACTAACAGCCAATAAACATCTGAAGAAGAGAGATCAGTGAAAGATGGAGCAATAAAAGAAAGCTTAATGAAGGAAGTCAGTCTAGGTGTTGAGTTATAGTTGGCTTATCGATAGGCTGAAGGAAAGGGCAAAATGTTTCAGGAAAGACAAAGCCTCAGGATTAAGACTGTGTGTAAGTATACACTGAAGATCTGTGGGTAGCTGGAACAGATAGCGTGTACCAAGAGATGACGAGAAGAGGTGTCTGCACACATAGGAAGAAGCCAGACTGGAGGAGGAAAAGTGAGGACCAATAATAAGATGGACAGTTGAGGCATCATTCATTCTACTTACAAAGGAGTAACAGTGATGAGGAAAATAATGTGCTATTTCCATTAACTTGCAAGGTCACTTCTACTACTTACTCCTCTAAGCAAGGAATGTCGAGGAATACCTATTGGGTACTCTCATTGAAAGTTTAATCACCTATGAACTGGTGAATTCAGATATCAGTTGTTTCATCCCAGTATCATGCTATAGTCAAAGACATTTTCCAATGCCTTGATGATGAAAGGGAAAGGGAACAATAGCCCTGCATCTAAAATCCAGTGGGAAAGAAAAACTCAACCTCAGGTCAAGGGGAAAACTTGGGAATCTATCCAGGAGTGTTACTGGGAAAAATTTTTCCTTGTTGTATTACATAAATTGTATCCCCCTCTGTTAAGTGTAGGATCTAGTTACAAATTCTGGATGGTGAAGCAACCTTACTAACCCTACTCTGGGTGTTTAAGGATTTCACTGCCTCTTAGAAGTTGGACTAATACCTTTGGATATCAACTTTTATCATTCCAACCATGACCTTTTCAAATGAAAAGAAAAATAGTTCTCACTACCCTAAACTTTTGATAGAAATTGTAGGGGTGCTGAGATGTTACACTTCAGGGTAGTTCAATTGGGTTTATGGAAGCTCAGTTGGTCTAATCTAACTCTGAGCTGACTTAATCCAGAGAGTCATCCAAATATCAGCATTTTCTGTGCATGTCATAATATGGAAAAAGGTTCAGAAACACTGCTTTATGTAATATCAGCAATGTTGAATCAATACCCTGATTTTTGATTCATTCCTTCATTCAAGAAATGTTCCGTTTAGGAACATGTGAGGTGCTGGATCCTTATGCATGTGTGGTTTCTGATGACCAAGAAGGCCTAAAATGTTCCCCTAGCTTCACAAATATTTAGACAGGCTTCTTCCAGACTCCAGGTTTCTGACTTTTCTTTCCTTAGAGCATTTACTTTAGAAAACTTGTAATTATAAATCTTCTCTACCCCTTTAAGATGAAATTTCTTTAACACCTCTTCCCAGTTTTATGGCCCAAGGATGTCTTTCTTAAGGACCTGGGAACCATCTATTTGCAATATAATCAATCATCAAGGAAGACAATGCCTCTATTTCTCAGTCTGTGGGAGACAGGAGCCTAACTTCCCCAGAGCTTCTTGCTTCAAGTTATTAAATTATCTCCTCTCCTAAAGATAGGAGAAAGTTTATTTTTCCTTTGGATAAACTCAATTGGCAAACACAAATGGCCTATTATCTTCATCTCATTGAAACTCTTAAAAACCCTACAGATTTTGGTTTTAGGGGAGTTGAGTTCAGACTGAGTTTTATTCTCACTCCTCTATTACAACAACTTTAAATCAAGTTTCCTTTGCCTATTTAATGTTGCCTAGTGTTTTGCTTCGACACTTAATATTACCATTCTGCCTTGCATCATGCACCCTGATATGTCATTTCTTATTGATCTCGTGTTAAGAGAAGCCACGTATTAGGGACCTCATGTAATATATTGTTTGGTTCTGGCTTAATGCTATGATCATTTAAAAACATTTTTTATATGCTCTTTTGTTTATTTCTACTTTATCATATTACCATAATTTAATGTCTTAAAATAGACTCTTATGAGATAATACAGTACACACACAAGAGTTCATAATAACCATTGTTGAATATATGTTCTTAAATGTCTATTTGATGATAATTTTATCATTGTTAATGTTGTTTATCAACAGCTTTCCTCTACATTCTATAAAAATGGTGGTTTAGGGGCACCTGGGTGGTTCAATCGGTTGAGTGGCCACCTCTTGGTTTCTGTTCAGGTCATGATGTCAGGATGGGGGATCAAGCCCTGTGTGGGCTCTATGCTCAGTGAGAAGTCTGCTTGAGATTCTCTCCCTCTCCCTCTGGCTCTCTGCCCACTTGTGCACATGAGCTCTCTTGCTCTCTCAAATAAATAAATAAATAAATCTTTAAAGAAATGGCGGTTTTAAAAAAGATTTCCTTTGGCCTTCACAGGGAACATTTATTATACAGACTATACCCTATCATACTTCACCTGTAACATCAAAAAGATGAAAATATGTGGTTTGTCACTTTGCCTTTTAAATTTACAGTTATCTGGTTTTTGTTTTAAGATTTTTATTTAATTATTTGAGAGAGAAAGAGAGCATGAGTGGAGGGGGAGGGGTGGGGGGAAGGTACATGGAGAAGCAGACGCCCTGCTGAGCAGAGAGCCTGACTTGAGCTCCATCTCAGGACCTCAGGACCTGAGCCGAAGACACACACTTAACTGACTAAGCCACCCAGGCACCCCTACTACTATGTGTTTTTAAAAGAAATCAATTTTCTATATTTTTTGGCATCATTTTTATGAGTAACATCCAACTGCTCATTTGTATTGTTCATTTTCCAGGCTGCTCACTCATTTTCTGTAAGACAAAGGTTTTATACCCATAATAAGGAAAAACACTTTAATTTGTACACGAATGTTACATTCCATAATGACACAATTACTTGCTGAGTATGTTTTCTTTAAATGTTACTATGTCATTTTAACAAATATACTGTATTAATTTCTGAAGAAATGTACAAATCATTAAAACACCCTACAATGATATCATAATAAACTTCTGAAATGCTGTTTATCCATTTCACTGCTTTATTTATATGAAGCAGCAGTGACATTTGCAAGCCAGCTGTAGTGATAACAGGTGTGCTTGCCCCCTGGCTATCCGATGGATATATTCCCACTAAGTGGTAGTCTAATCACCCAGACTCCATGGAAGACTAAATTTAAATCAGATGTTAATTGCCTCCAGAGTTCAGCTAATCTTTGCATTCAATTATCTCCCCTAAAGCCAAATGGAAAAATGCTTTGACTCAGGAAATTGTATATGAAATTCACATCTGCTATAAGGAAAATAGGTTTACAAACTATGCATTTAAAAAGAGTAAACCCTTCCTCATTTTCAAATCTAATATTTCTCCTGCTATCTCTTCTAATGTTGTCTTCATCAAATGATTTCTATAAAGAGATTATATCTAGAAAAATCTTCATTTTGTAATTGTTTGTCCTTATAAGCTTCTTTAAATAAGAGACTAAATTGTTTTCATCATCCTATATTGGACATCACCCAGCAGAGTCTGTTGTTCAGAAGATGTTCCAAACATCTATGCCAACCTACCTCACAGACTTACGGTACCAAACACTTGAGCAAATTATTTATTTCCTCAACTCTCCTCATTCTTCGATTAATGTATTTTCTAACTTTTCCAGTTTCTCTTCCTCCTCCCAATGTTTAATATAGGCATTCTAGAATGAACGAGTTCATTTAATGCTGTCTGTAATTCATCCCTCAGGTCCTGGGCCAGCTTATCTAATGTCACCTCACATAGGTGACTCTACGTCATCAGTCTTGACCTCTCCTATGTTTCATCTCCAGTTTTTCAACTACTGCACAGATTCGTCTTTCTGGCAAACTAATTCCATCCACAACCTCCTTCCTCATCCGGAGGTCTGCTTCTTTTCTTTTCCTATATACGTTTTCACTACTACCTTAGTGGGTATTTGAGTTCAAACTTTTAGAATGAGCTTGATTCCTTCACTCTTTTTCCTTTTCTTCCCAAGTGACCCACCTTTATATTTAATCTATTTCAGCTTTCTAATTTCCTTTTCTGATAAAATTTCTAGTCCTATGGAGCTTCATACACTTGTTACTGTATAAGAAATTATTATTATATGTTACATTTATACTTCCAAACATCATAGTGAGCACCTTGGTCTAGTTAGTGAGGATTGGTGACAAGTCCACATACACTCTAATCATATTCTTGATTTTCCTGTATTTCCTCCCATGTTTTATAGATAACAACAATGTCAAAATGCTCTTTAATTGTCCTGTCTAGTTTATACTTTTTATTAAAAATGAAGGGAGAAAATTGTTTTTTTAAGCTCAGAGCTATTGGAATTAGTTATTTAAAAAGGACACTGCATAGAAGTGTTAAATTTCAGAGCAAAACAAAACAAAATCCATAGTATTACAAATATCTTTTCTATTGCCAAGCCAAATTAAAAGCCAGGATTTGCAAATACCCCCCAAAAGAAAGATCAATCAACCTACTCGTAGAGATAAAATCAATTGATGGAGAGCAGAAATGGTGCTAAATACTCTGTATCACACAATAAGCCCCAGTTTACACACGGCACACATTTCTTGGTGAAAAAGCAGCCAATACAGTTAGTTGAAAACTCATCCAATTATCAGAAATGTATCTCATACTCTTGTTTTCCATCTTGAAATGCATGTCTATAAACCTTTTTATTTTATTATTATTATTACTTTTTAAATTCAGATAGGCACTGAGTAAAAGAAGCTCAGGTATAATGGAAGAAAAGAAATACTGTTGTTGTTTTTTTTTTATCCTTTAAACTCTCATAACATAAAACAGGCAAACCAATTTAAACTAGATTTAGAAAATAAAAAGTTGCTGTCTGCCTAGTTTAATCCCAGTGAATTTTATATCAGAACAATAAATCCCTGAAAATGCAGGCTTCCAATGGAACCTTGTTAAATATTTAATCATAGGCACTAGGCCCATAACCATAAGCCGTGTTCCTTATTCTTATTTATTTCAACAGTAACTTTTATTCTTTTTATGGAAGAGATCAAATGATGAGGAATAATCACTCATGTGAGCATATGTGTGCTTACCAATACCATCACGGCAATACTGCTGCATACAGATTCAGTTGTATAAGGATGAAATTATAGTAATGACTACTTCTGGAAGGGAAAGAGG
>NW_024425563.1:38159327-38195248 GCF_017311325.1 Ursus maritimus
GAAAATCTCTCCCCTCTACATTTGCTAGATGTGTGAGATTACGATAAAGGCACACAGTTTTGGGGTTGCTTTAGATTTATATTAAAAAATAAAAATGCCATGTCGAGCTATCAGAAGGCATCAATTTAATGTCCAAGTGTAAATAGCACCAATACAGGAAAAGTTCACGCTTTTTTTTTTTTTTTTTCTTGTTTTTGAACTTTATTCGAATGGAATCATACAGAATGTACTATTTAATGTTGGGCTTGTAAATTTCAAGCATATTTTCAAATGGTTGTAGTTCATTTTTATTTCTTTATAGCATCACGTTATAAAAAAATGTAACCCATTTTCATTGTCCTTTCTATTATTGATGTATATTTGGGTAGTTTCAAGTTTAGAAAATTACCAAATAATGCTTCTCTGAACATTCTTTTGCACGGTGAACATATGTAGGCATTTCTATTGGGCTTTTACCTAAAAGAGGAATTTTGGGACATCAGGTGTATGTAAGTCCATCTTAAGAAGATACTACCAAAGAGTTTTTGAAAGTGTTTTTAACAGTTTATACTCACAGCAGTGAATGGAAGTCCAGCTACTCTCTATCCTCACCAACACTTGGCATTGTTAGTGATTTTTTTTTATAGTCATGGTGTATTGGTATTGCACTGTAGTTTTTTGTTTTTGTTTTTTTTTTTTTTTGGGAGAGAGAGGGAGAGAGAGTGTGAGTGGGGGAGACGGTGGGGGGGGCAGAAGGAGAAAGAGAATCTTAAGCAGGCTCCACACCCAGTGCAGAGCCCCAACTTGGGGCTTGATCTCACAACCCTGAGATCATGACCTGAGCCAAAACCGAGAGCCAATCACTTAACTAACTGAGCCAGCCAGTCACCCCATGCACTGTTTTAATTTGCAACTTCCTAACGACATAATGATGCTGTGCACTTTTTCATGTATTAGTGAACATTTTAAAGTTATTTTTTACTCATACTTCAGAACTGAAGTTAAGTGTCACCTCTTTAAGGAAGCCTTCTTCGACTTTCCAGAATAGGTCTATTCTTCTGATCTGTGTTTTGCAGAAAAATATATTTTTCTTTCATGGCCTGAATCTCAATGATGGAAGCTGTCAAATTAGATTCCACTCTCCAGCAGGGCAGGAACCATGACGAATCTGTTAAATTCTATATTGCAGTGGCTAACATTGCCCTCACATATTAAGCACTCAATAAATAGAGGGTCTAGTATTGCATTTACAAGTTCATACTTGATAATTCCACTTATTCATCAATAACTGAATAGCTGAAAAGCCAGACTCAGGATAAAATAAAAAGAAGGCTTTGAACCCCCAAATTTCTATGGACAAAAAGAGGCTGAGAAAATTATCCAGCTACAAACACAGGCCACTTCCTATGGAAAAGGAAAAATTAACTGACGATTAAAAGTCTAGTGGGCAGACGAGTAGCAGCAGTAGAGAAGGGGAATGGACCCTAATCAAGGAACTCCTGAGAAAACACTGTCACGTTTCAACATTATTAATGATGAGTGACTGCTGTGTGCCTCCCCTCTTTTTAAACTGAAATATCAATTATGCTAGTGTTAAAAAGAAAACCACAGCCCCAAAATAGCATCACTTAAGCTGAGTCCCCAAGCTGGGGCTTAATACGTAAGGGAATTGCAGTTTCAACACCACCTCCCCAGCCCCCGCTGAAATGTAATCTTCACCAGTCAGTCAGGAATTTTCTGTTGAGTGAGTCTACCACTTGGGCCCTCTGCATTCCCCAAAGGCAGAGGAGGTAATCTGCATGATGAGACTCTCTGCTCTTCCCCCTAAGGAAAAGAAGCCTTGCCTGAAACAATCCTTTCCTTTTGCTAATAACTTAATCGTCCTACCCTTCATCCTATAAAAACCATTCATTTTGTACAACCTGCCCTGGAGCTCCCCTATACTTACTAAATGGAATGGTGCCTGATTCATGAATCATTTAATAAAGTCAAATTTACTCAGATAATTTTTTTAACACTATCCTATGTCTGACAATTATTTTGTGCTACGTGATCGTGGAACAGAGAACTGCTCCCTTTAGGGTGTAAGACTTCAGATCAAGAGGAATTATACTAAGGAACCAAACCCAAGGATCTTCATCCACAGCTATACCTGATTTAGATAAGATTCTGCATCTTGAACTTGATTTTCTGATAGGATAAGATTTTGATAGAGGTCTTTGGTGGAATGTAAATAATTTATGGCCAAAATCAGTCTATGGAAATTTTAAAACATGGCTGCAAATTCTTTGTCTCATTCAGAGGTGGAGGTATATGCCTCTTCCCCTTGATCTTGTGATTACTTAAACAATAGAGTATGATAAAAATTATGCTATGTCACTGCAGAGGTTAAATAAAAGGACATTTAGCTTCTGCCTTGCTTGTTGTAACATTCACTGACTCTATTTAAGGTGTCCTATTACTCTGAAGCTGTCACACTACTAGGAGACTCAGCTATATGGAGAAGCCAAGTCAAGACATACCAGTCAATCACCTCAGTTGAGCAAGTCTTCAAGTCATTGCAGCTCAATAATATAAATGAAGATCAGTAGTTCGCAAAGTTTAGTCCACGGACCTCTTAAGAGCCATTGAGATTCTTTCAAGGAGTCTGTGAGCTCAAAACTATTTTCTTAATAATGCTAACACATGACTGCCTTTTGTATGATGTTGATATTTAAATTGGCACAAAACCTCTCTGATGTCTTAGCGTGAATCAAGGCAGAAACACCACATCACTAATACTTTAAATTCTTCACCACCATATACTTACAGGAAAAAAAAATCATTTTCACTATTAATATCTGTGGTGATGCAGAAAAACATATAATTTTATCATATCACAATCATTTAGTACTCATCTTTTTAGTATTCTATGTGACAAGATGGAAATATGCATAAAGTACATTGTTGCATACTGAACTATGCTACTTGTCCCAAGGAAAAGCACTTGTGCGACTGAGCTGTGGGCAGAACTAGGTGCTTCTTCCATGCAACACCATTTTCCATGAAAGAATGACTGAAAAAACTACGGTTACTCATCATTAGGTTTCTGAAAAATATTTTCTCAAAAAAGGAAGAATTTCTAAGAACACATTGACAGTATTGATGGTCAATGATAAATTTTGAGTTTTTATCTGCCCCTAACAGGTTAATAGCTTCCCGAGACTTTTCTGATGAGATGGGTGATGATTTTAATAAATGCCATTTTTTAATTTTTATAATGAAATGTATCCACATTTGCAAGATCTGCATAGCTCAGTGAAGCCATATTTTCCTAAAGACCTGTGAACATTATAAAAATCATTCAAAGGTAAAAGATCCATTCAAAGTACAATATATATCAATGGATTTTAATGTAACATAATGGAGAAAGTTCACTGATACAGTCTCAGATTCCACACTGCAACTGAACTTGAAGAAAATACCTCCTGCCCAGTTTTGGTGCAGTATTGAAGGAAAATATTCTCAATTATCTGAAGAGGCTATTAAATTATTCCTCCCTTTTCCAACTTTACATCTGTGTAAGGTCAGATTTGCTCCGTATACTTCGATTAAAACAACGTACTCCAGCATAGGACATAGCAGATACGAGAAACAATGTCTTCTATTAAGTCTGAAATTAAAAGGTTTTGCAAAAATGTAAAACAAAGCCACTCTTTTCACATTTTTTTCTGCTTTTGAAAATAAACTTTTTATTTAAAAAGTTATAGATGATATCAATGAAAGAGGTTATTATAACTATTTTAAATAAATTAAAGATAGTTATAAAATTTGTTTTAATTCTTAATACGGTGAATATCAATGTTATAATCCACATAAAAAAACACTGCTCTTTGGTCCTCAATAAATTTTATAAACATATGAAAGTGTTCTGAGACAAAAAAAAAAAAAAAAAAAAAAAAAAAAATTGCTCCAGATGATTCCAGACACTAGTTGTTCCGGTCAGTCATCCCAGCCTTTCAAATCTTCCCAGTTAAGGCCACAGACATCATAGAACAGACACAAGCCATTCCTGCTGTGTCCTTTCTGAATTCCTCACCCACAGAATCCATGACCATAAAAGCATGGTGGTTGGTTTGTGCCAGTAAGAGGTTTACTCTACAGTGATGATAGATAACTGAAGCTCTAGCTTGTCTCTCAGAGTTCCTTCCTAATCCAGTTAAGAATGCATCCTTACATTAAGGATGCTGATGCAGCCACTCACGTAAGTTGGAAGAAAGGGAGTTTCCTAGATTGCTCTCACTCCCTCATGCCAGTTTCCTGGATTTACTGCGTTTGATAATTTTACCTATTAGGCAGCTCAAGAAGTCCTTCACTCTTTTACTTTTCATAGCCAGACATTTAATCCAGGCAGTTAGATCTCTCCTTCTAAAGATGGCAATAGCTTTCTAATTGATCTTCCTAGCACCAGTTGCTCTGTAGTCAGACTAGTATTTTATGTTAGGAAAACATTTTTTTTTTCTTTTAAGGATAAATATGGGATTATTAGCTTCCCGCTGACAAGCCTTCAGTAGCTAATCACCATCTTCAGGATAAAGAGTAAACTCTTTAAGGGAGCAACTAAAGCTCATGTAATAGGACTCCTACTGTCTGCTTGGTCTCATTTCCATCATAAACTTTTCTAAATTTTCAATATTCTGCTGTACTAACAGTAGCTTCCAAAATAAGCCATTATCTCTAAAATCTCTGTGCTTATGTATTCACCTTTCCTTCTGTTATATCCAGCTAGACTTTCAAGACCCATGTGAATAAATTATCTCTTTTTGGAAGCAATATATGAGATCTAGAATTCATTCAAAAAGAATTAATTAGATGTTCTGCCCTGTGTATTTATATCACACTAGTTTATACCTACATGTCAACATTTATCAGACTATATAACATACTGTACTGAGAGCTCACTAAGAGATGGGATTATTTTCCATCTTTGTATTTTTGAAGTCCCATTATCTATCAGTGATGAACAAATATCTATAGACTGAATAAAGAAATTGTTTTTATACAGTACATATTTCTAGAAGAATTTGAAAATAATTTAACCATCCATAGTGAGAACATGGTATTAAATAAAGGTTCAAAGTTAAAGGATTATATATAGTCTTTAAACAAGTGAATATTTTTTTAAAATGTCATTCACAGTCAAGGTAAATGTTATTAATAAGAAGACATCACAGATTCTATTAGTTTTCACCTAAGATTGTACTTTTTTTACTATTTAATATCTGCTTAATCTAGCATTCCAGAACTGATTAATACTTTCATGCTTTCGAAGATATAAAACTACATAGTAACAGCAACTTAATTCTATGCTCAAATATACTTTTCAGTACAATATTCATGCTTCAAACATTTATACAGTATTTTAGTTTAGCACAGTGCAATTATTCTCTGTATATTACCAACTGACAACCTATCTGCTTCCTTAACAAACTTCGTTTCAATTTGTAATGTGAAAAAAAACAAAAAGTGGAACATGGCAAATAGAGAGGATTTTGACCAGAGAAATGACCAGCAGACTCCATTAGGTTTTAAAAAGACCATTCTGGCTACAGTTTCGAGAGTAGCCTTTAAAGGAGGTGTCCTGGGGGCACCTGGGTGACTCAGTCAGTTAAGCCTCAGCCTTTGGCTCAGGTCATGATCCCAGGGTCCTGGGATGGAGACCCGCATAGGGCTCTCTGCTCAGCAGGGAACCTGCTTCTCCCTCTCCCTCTGTCTACCATTCTACCTACTTGCGCTCTCTCCCTCTCTGTCAAATAGCTAAATAAAATCTTTTTTAAAAAAATAAAGGTGTACTAGATATCTTCCCCTTGCACCTCCAGATTTATTCTCCATCCTTGTCCACCCCACTTAATGCCCCAGGAGGTCACCCAATATGAACGGCATCAACTGACTTCCTTTCTTTCAGCTTCTAGTCGGATATGTCCAATATAGGTGCATCAGATACTCTTTGATTTCAGCCTCACATTCTCCTTTTCAGGGGCAGCTCAACACTTACCTACAGACTCTGACTCACTTACTTTTAATGCCCCTGGACTAACCTTAAACAATAGGGGACAGGACAAGATGGATGAATGCTTTTCCCTGATAATCTTTGGTTGACACATCGAAAGCCTTTCTTTATGTTCCTGAGAAGTTCTACAAAGGATCAAGCTTCAGCTATCTCGAGGGGGACTCAAACTCAGTAATACACTTGTACTGACTTTACATCCTATCTTATTTCATTCTTTCCTATTCCTCCTTCACAAGCACTGTCAGCTACAAAGTATACCTGCATATGAGTAATTGTTTCAGTTTTTGCTTTTAGAAAACCCAGGCTAAGACAATGGTAGGGAGGCACTGATAAGAGATGGAGAAATTATGAAGTGATGCTATTTTTCTGGCTTCTCCAACAAGTCACTGTGGGTTTACTCTATTCTGCTCCTGTACAGGCAATACAAAATAAAAATCAGAGGCTTAATTCTCCCTGTTGAAAGTAAGAGAAGAGACTTCTCTTCCCTCCCTTTCTTAGAGTATTTACTTTAGGAACTTGTGAGTTATTTTTCTGTCTCTGAAATTTATGTAATCTGTCTCTGAAATGTATGTAATTTAAATCTTTGTAAGAGCTAAATAAGGCTCTTGCCAGCTTAAGAACCCAGGCATGTCTTTCTCAAGGACCTTTGAGCCATTCCTTTGAAATGTAATCAAGGAAGACAGTGCACTTATCTCCTGGTTTCTATGGTAGAGTAGGAGCCTAACTTCAGTGGGCACTTTCTCCAAGTTGCAAAACTATCTCCTGCTATAAAGGTATGAGAAGTTTATCTTTCCTTCGTGTAAAGCCAATTAATTAACGCAGATGATCATTCTAAATACCAAGTAAATTGAGGATGACCTATTTGGGACAAATAGTGCTATCAATTCCTCTTAGTTGAGAACTAGTTATTGCTTATCTTTTTTTTTTTTTTTTTTTAAGATTTTATTTACTTATTTGACAGAGATAGAGACAGCCAGCGAGAGAGGGAACACAAGCAGGGGGAGTGGGAGAGGAAGAAGCAGGCTCCCAGCGGAGGAGCCTGATGTGGGGCTCGATCCCATAATGCCGGGATCACGCCCTGAGCCGAAGGCAGACGCTTAACCGCTGTGCTACCCAGGCGCCCCAAGTTATTGCTTATCTTGAGAATATGTATGTAATGGATTGTGTCTGTCTGGCTATAAAAGGGTGAGATTTATGTCTGTCTTTGCAATCATTTAGCAGATTACCTGTGATGCTCATCAAATTCTAGTTTAATGCTTATTTAATGGTAAAGCCATTTTCTTTCTTTTTTACTTTTGTCAAGAGGTTTTCTGGGTTGTCAGGAGATTTTTATTTTATTTTTATTTTTTCCTTAGAAAGGTGAGGGGCAGAGGGATAGGGAGAGGGGTAGGGTGAGGGATAGGTGAAGAGGGATAGGGAGAGAGAATACCAAGCAGGCTTTAATCCAGCAGGGCTCAATCTCACAACCCTGAGATTATGACCTGAGCTGAAATGAAGAGTCGGGTGCTTAACAGACTGAGCCACACAGGTGCCCCAGGAGATTTTGTTTAAAATTATATTTCCCCAACACTTCCAAAAACTATAAACCTTGTTCTAGTGCTCCCCTGCTTCTGGTAACTGCCCCTCCTGCTAGACCCTCTAAACCTAGATGTGGTAACAGCTCCCTGCTATTACTAGCCCACAACCACTGCAACTTTTTCTATTGCTTTTCTCAAACTATGTCAGTAACTTGGTAAACAGTTCTTTTATTAAACTCTCCTAAAAATTCCAAATTTGAGTGTGGCATTAATTTCCTTTCAGCACTTGACTAACAAAATAGAAGAGATTGGAGGCAGGAAAATCATATGGGATATTATCAGGTAATCCAGGTAAAAGATGACAGTGGCTGGTGAATAATAATGACAGATGTAAGAAGTAGACAGATTTTGAAAAAAAAAAAAAAAAGAGCCAGAAGAATTTGCTGATGTATTGTAAAAGAAAGAGGACAGGTGACTCTAAAATGTTTGGACTGATGAACTTAAAAGGATGGTGTTCGCTTACTGAGATGGGAAATATTTAAAAGCATCTTGGAGGTAGGGGAAAGCATGAGTTTGTTTATGTATTTGTTAAATGTGAGATGGATATATGATATCCATAGACATGTTAAGTAGACCACTGCATGCACCTGTAGTTCAGGAGAGAAGTCCAGGCTGAGAGAATAAGTATGGTTGCATCAGGATAGAGATGATACTGAAAATCTTGAGTCTAGATTAAGTCATCAAAAAATATGTATGGACAAAGGAAAAGGAGATCCAAAGGCTAAGTCTTGGGACATTCCAATGTTTAAAGCTCGGGAGTAAACCAAGAAAGTGTAAGTGGCAAGTGAAGTAGGAGGAGAAGTAAAGCAGTGTAGTTGTCTCAAAGCCAAGTAATAAAAGAAAGAGTGCTCGACTTTGCCTCACATTTTAATCATTGTTGAGCAACATGAGGACAAATTAAATTTAACAATGCGGGAGTCATTGGTGAATATTTTTCATGGAGTGATAGGGACAAGAAGTCAAATGTCAGATGGATGAGAAGTTAGAGATATGTTCTGAAGATCAGTCTTACTAACCAAAGAATTATTGCTATGTGAGACAAGAATGAAGCTAGAGTCATTTTTGACTCTTCACTTTGTCATAAACTCCAACTCAATACTTTGAAAATTCTAAGATTCCCCTTTCAGAATATATACAGAACTCTTGGACTCCTATCACCTAACCAAGTAACATTACCTTCATTCTTGATTATTAAAACAGCCTTTCTAGGGTTGTGTTTTTACTCTCAGGAACTCTGGTTTATTCCTAAAACAGAGGACAGAACCATCTTTTTAAAATGTACACAAGATAGCGTCCTTTTTTAAAAAACCACTTTATTGAGGCATGAGTGACCTACAAAAAGCTGTGTGTATTTGATGTACAGAACTTTGTGAGTTTAGAGATAAGTCCATCACCACAATCTACGCCATAAACATAACTATATCCATCACTTCCAGATGTTTACTCCTCTTTATTATTATTTTTATGATAAGAATACTTAACCTAAGATCTAACCTCTTGGCAAATTTTAAGTATATAATATAGTACTATTAACTACAGGCACACTGTTGTATAATAGATCTCTAGGACTTACTTATCCTACATAACTAAACTTGTGTACCCTTCAACTCATACTTCCCTGTTTCCCCCTTTTCACAGCCCCTGGCACGCACCATTCTACTCTCTGCTTCTATGAGTCTATTTTAGATCCCTCTCATACTTGGTATCATGTTGTATTCTGTGACTAGTGTGTTACACTTAGCATAATATCCTTCAGGTTTATCCATGTTGGCAAGATTTTCTTCTTTAAGGCTACATAGTATTCCATTATGTGTATATATCACATTTTCTTTATCCATTCATCCACTGATGGACATTTAGGTTGCTTCCACATCATGGCTTGTGAATAATGTTGTAATGAACATGGCAGTACAGATAACACTTTAAGATCCAGATTACAATTCCTCTGGATACATGGCAGATATGCAATTGCTGGATCATATTGTAGTTAGATTTTTAATTTTTAATTTTTGAGGAGCCTCTGTACTGTTTTCCATAGTGCCTGTACCAATTTACATTCCCAAATACACAGTGTTCCCCTGTCTCCATATCTTCATCAACACTCGTTTATCTATTTTTTCTTTAATAATAGCCACCTTAAATGATGTGGGATGATACCGCATTGTGGTTTTGATTTGTATTTTCCTGATGATTAGTGATATCAAGCACCTTTTCACATACCTGTCAGCCACAGGTCTTGGGAGAAATGTCTATTCAGTTCCTTTGCCCATATATATTTTTTAAAGATTTTATTTATTCATTTGAGAGAGAGAAAGAGAGAGAGAGAGAGCATGAGCCTAAGGCCACCAAGGTGCCCCTCCTTTGCCCATATTTTAATTGAGTTGTTATTATTATTATTATTATTATTATTATTATTATTATTATTATTACTATTATATTGAATTGAAGAAGTTCCTCTGTATTTTGGACATTCACGCTTTATCAGATATCTGGTTTGCAAATATTTTCTACCATTCCATACGTTGCCTTTTCATCCTGTTGATTATTTCCTTTGCTGTGCAGAAGATTTTTAGTTTGATGTAGTCTTACTTGTCTACTTTTGTCTTTGCTGTCTGTGCTTTTGGTGTCATATCCAAGAACTCATTGCCAATTCAATGTCCAGAAGCTTGTGCCCTACATTTTCTTCTAGGAGTTTTATAGTATTAAGTCACTCTTCTGTGCACACACTCCAGTACTCTACTTTTCACTCAGAGTAAAGACCATGAATCCTACAACACTTCCAAAATTTGTTATGATCTGGCTTCCCATTATCTCTTCAACTTCTTCTCGTACTACTCCCACGTGCTCTGTTTTCACTTTACCTGCCTCAGCATCACTTAATGTGTAAGACCTACTTTGACCTTTCTGCTTTAAATTCTTCCTACCTCTACCCTCAGCACACTTTTCATACACTTGTCATCTTCTAAGGTACATTTTCACTAATAATGGCCTTTCCCTTCCCATTAGAAATATAAACTTGATGAAGGCAGATATTTTTTGTCTTCCTTGTTCACTGATATTTTCCCAGCACAAAGAACACTGCTTGGCACAAAGTAGGCATTCAGTGAGTTTGTGTTGAATGAATGAATGAGTTACAAGTTTGAGACTAAGGATTTTTGTTTTAAAGTGTTCTCTTAATAATTTATATAACTGTAGTGGCCCTTAAGATAACTGAAGTGAGGAACAGTCCTGCTTTGGTAGCACTAAGACCCTGTGTGAGTAATAATTTGTGAAAACGGCAGTTTCAACTACAGGCAAAAAAATTGCTACTATGTAGGTCCATGTCTCCTTTCTATCACAAATAGTTCTTGAAATAGTATTAACAGAACTTATCTTCCTAAAAATCCAACATATTTCTATGTTCTTGGACACCTTAAGTTCTTTCTTTAAAGCCTCTTTCAAGGTAGGTGGTTATGGTTTCTATGAAGAGCATATCTGGTCAAAGAAGAATATCTGGCTCAAAGCCTGTTAAAATTGTTACCACACATCATAAGGCCGTTCCCTTGATGTTTCTATCCAAAGACAGTATCAGCACTACTTTTCTGGCTTTCCAAATCTTACAGAAGATGTGGAGTCTTGGGGCCCCTGGGTGGCTCAGTCATTAAGCATCTGCCTTCAGCCCAGGGCGTGACCCCAGCGTTCTGGGATCGAGCCCCACATCAGGCTCCTCTGCTGGGAGTCTGCTTCTTTCTCTCCCACTCCCCCTGCTTGTGTTACCTCTCTAGCTGGCTGTCTCTCTCTCTCTCTGTCAAATAAATAAACAAAATCTTTAAAAAAAAAGAAGATGTGGAGTCTTCACTCGCATATGTGAGTACTCACCCTGTCTACTCTTCGGACCTGTTCTTCTATCTATTACCTAAGACTTTAATTTTAAATGCAAAATAATTGTTTTAAATAGCAAAAAAATTACTTGAAATCTTTACATATTTGTGCATATAAATGTGTTGATCAGATTTAGGGAAAAAAACACAATAAAATATTGCTCAAACAACAGTAGTCTAGATAGAAAGTAGTCTAGTTAGTACATTTCAGTTGGTTGATAGAGTAGACCACCAGGCCTGACTACTGGAGTTCATATCCCAACTCCACCACTAAGGAGACATGTGTCATCTAATACAATATATTTAATTTTGCTGTGCCTCATTTTCTCATTGTGGAAATATTAATAATAACTTCATAAAAGTGTTGTTAAAATTAAACAAATTAATTAGGGTAAAGAGATCTATATGATGTATAGGACATAGAAAATACTTAAAAAATGCTAGCTATTAAATTATCATTTTGTTGTTGTTGCATTGCAAGGATGCAATGCATCCTAAAAGCAATTTTGTAACTAATATCTTTGACACCTTATATTACTAATATCATAGTAAAACAAGGATTTGGGAAGTGGAAGACACAGGAAGATGGTTGAAAATACTTCTGATTTAACTTAAACATGCATATAATTTTAAAATCCATGTGACTTGGTGAAAACTTGATTCTTTTTGCCATCCCTTCTATGACCATCTCCAAACTTTTGTTTCTTGTCTGCTTTTTTCAAGTTTAATTCCATTGCTGAAATAAATCTTTATCTTGCATGTGTGGTGACTATTAAATACAACAATTGATTGCTGCTGTATGTTCTACTAATGAGCCGTAAGAAATTCTCTCTCCTGTCATTTCTACACAGCTGACTTCGTTCACACTGCATAAATGAACACCTAAAAACATATCAGTGTCAGTTTTTATTAATATGTAGCAGTTTTCAGATTACAGTTATCACAACCAGAAAATGTATTTGTTGGTGAAAAGTGAAGATTAAAAAATGATGAATTTCTGAAAATTGTATTTCAATTGCACCTTTCAGTGAAGTAAATATTGGAGATAGTATAGTAAAAGGGAAAGAACACAGGGTGAGGCAGCAGACTTGAATCGGAATACCAGACACTTCCTGTTTCTAGTTATGTGAACTTGACGGGATGGTTAACCTTTCCAAGCCTCAGATTTTCTATCTGTGAAATATAATTCCTTTCTCACCAAATCCAAGCTATCTAGAGCAATAAGAAACCCCATTTGCAACCCAGTAAGAAGGAAAATAGTTGTTTGAGGATGGAAATTAGGATGTTAAATTTCCAAATGCTTGAGAGGAGCAAAGTGGGTACAGAGGAGAGGGATACTTGGTTTGCAAGATCTGATTACAAAGAAAAATGAGGTCCCTGGACTACTAAGTTGTCTTTTTGTGTGTACTAGCTGGCTATTCCCTATGTCCAAGGCAATGTCTCTTGGCTGCTGGGTCCCTGCACTCACTGCTTGTTTTTCATGCTGATCTGTTCATTCGCCTTATGCTATGCCCTTGGGGAACTCTGGTCAGCCCTCTTTGCTGAATTTGTTTCCCCTTGACTCCTACCCATTTGCAGACATCTGAGGGTTGTTATATATTCCATTTAGCTTTCCTAAGATTATCTACCTTGCACCTCCACTGCAAAATCATTTAGCGCCACCCTTACAGGGCCCGATAGACCCACAGCCTCTCGATTCAGAATCCACATCTCAAAGGAACTGAGGGGGATTCAGGTATGCCAACCAGGGCCTGACCAATGTACTCTATTCTCTCTTCTAGTCTGCATTATCTCATTTTCTAGTGGGGCTTCTGCTCAGGGTCTCCTCCTGGTGTCCTAATCCACCCCGGAACAAGGTGAATGTTTCACGCTTTCTGTACTCCCTTCATTTTATTAAACACATATCTAAAAATGGCCCCAAATGAACTGTCTCAGAGCACTCAGTTTGGGCTGGCCATATGACTCACTTATTCGTGGCAGAAACGATACTCCAGAACTTCTGAATCTAGTCCAGAAGAAGCATGGCAGCTTCTAGTCTTAGAAGCTTAGAAGTCCTAGACTTCCAGAATGCTTTCTCAGGAGAAAGCAAGCCATTGTGTGAGATATATGAATACCCTGAAACTGCCCTGTGAGAAAGTTCAAACTAGCCATGTCGAGTGGCCACACCAGCTTCAGCTGTTCCCGTCATTCTAGACCAGGCATCAGACATATAGTGAAAGGGGCCTTCAAATGCTCTACTCTCAGCCTTCATTGATTGCAACCTCAAGGGAGAACCGTCAAGCTGAGCTCATTGTCCTACAAACCAAATGAGATAACAATAACTCACCGTTGAAAGCTAGTATGCTTTCAGAGGATATGTTCTGCAGCAATAGAAAAGCAGGAAAGTTTCTCCTCTTTAAAAGCCAAAGAGGAAAATTGGGACACACATCTGCCATCTGCTCTTCTCACACTTCTATCTACCTCTCTTTTCTTTTCACATCTCTACGGGCTATACATACATGTAGTTAATGGTCATGGTGGTGCTGTTGACTGATGATGGGCAATTTCTATTGTCGATTGTTTTTGCTTTATCTTGTTATGTTACTGTTCCTGTCCTATCTAAGCTTTAATAGTAAATTGGTTTCTCTCCTCTACCCCAATCGTCTCTAAACATTTTTAATCTAATACTCCTCAAACGAAACAAAAGCATGTTGAAAAAACATGTTGAAAATTCACATGCAATGTATTTTTTTAATAGATTTTATTTATTTATTTGACAGAGAGAGAGAGAGAGCCAGCGAGAGAGGGAACACAAGCAGGGGGAGTGGGAGAGGAAGAAGCAGGCTCCCAGTGGAGGAGCCTGATGCGGGGCTCGATCCCAGGATCACGCCCTGAGCCGAAAGCAGACACCCAATGACTGAGCCACCCAGGTGCCCCCATGTGCAATGTATTTATTAAGAAAATGTACCCAAGGGAAAAAAAAATGATTATGGGTTGGGGAAGTAGACAGGAAAAAAAAAGGGGGGGGGGCAAGCAAACATGCAATTTCAGGTAGTCTTGGTGGTATAGCTCTAGTCTGATCCTGCAGAGACACCCTGGAGTGTAAATTATGCCTCAAGAGTTTGTCCTGGCTTAGGGCAGAACTGAGATTTTATAATCTTGCCCTGTTTAGTCAACGTCTAAGGGCTTCTTGGGAGGTGAGGCAGTGGGAAGATAAATTCCCAAAACTTCCGGCTCTGTATTCCAGCAGGCAAAGAAACTCCAGCAGCTGCCATCTCAAAAAAGCTAAAACTAGGGAATCTAAAATAATAAAAGGAGCCCAAGGATATTTCATTGGCACCAAAATACCCATACATCCCACAATGCATGTTATAGTGGGAAAACATGGAAAGACGTAAAAAGACATGGATTTGGACTATACTTCACACACAGAAGTTCTGAGGTTTATTACTAACACCTAGGAAATTCATGGAACTTCAAAAAACTGCTTTGTTGGTGTAGGGGAGGGGTTAAAAAAAAAGGATGAAATTCTCATTCCCAATTCACTGCACTGCTTTAAAAAACAATCTATCACTCTGGAATGCATAGAAATCAGCCCAAAATATTTTTTTTTCTTTTTCAGGAACTTCAAGAAAATCAGCTAACAAAAAACTGATATGACAAATGAACAGTTAGAAAATATTTTTTTAAGAGTCAGATTGACATACAAGTAATAGATACAATATTCTAGCAAATCATATGATATGAGCTCATAAAAACCAAATAGTTGGCTACTCTCTGTATTAAAATTATGTCTCAAAGGCTTTTTTAGAGGCATCTTCATATTCGTTGTAAAAGGGAGAGTCTACATGAGTACCACCACAATATAGCTGTATGCCTACCAACCAGTTACCAGTGTGACATGGCCACTGTCCATTCCAGGAAAATGTCTATGTACTTATTAGAAATTGTATTAGTAGAGTATAGTAATAAGAAATAGATTTTATTTACTTATGTATATATATATATATATATAATCTTATATATCTACTTACATATAGATATATATTTTATATTTATTTAAAATGATTCACACATAAATAGTAAATCAGACAAATATAAAATGACCTTTTAAAAATATGTTGCCAATAATGACAGCATCTTGATTTAATGTCTATTATTTGAAGACATATGAAACCTAAAGATTAGTTGCTAGAAACTAAAAATAATATCCATTTTTAAGTTAGTCTTCTCTTTTTTTTAACTCCTTGTCAGAGGTCAATAGATTGTCATTTCCTGATTTCATAATACAGTGAAGCGTGTATTTGTATAAAAAATAGGAGTTTATGCTGTCAATTTCTTGTTTTCTATTTGTTTTGTGGTCTACATGTACTAGCATTGTGGGTATTACCCTTAATGCATGGCTCCATTGTATTAAATGTTTAAGCAATTTATCTATTTTGTAAGGATTGTACTTGGTTGAGGTAAGACAGTGTAACTGTAAATCCATGTATCAGGCACATATTACTGCAATATCTCACAATATGCTGAAGATAAGCCAACTGGAGAGGACTTCATTACTTATTATTGTAGAGCTCCTGTGAGTTTCTCAGAGTAGCTCATAAAACATAGGTGACATGTGACCCTCTAACATAGGGACAGAATTAGAGCACCTTCTAAAATCTGTAACTTAAATATTAGTAAAGCATGGTATCTGAATTATTTTTAGATAAATATGAAATTTAAATATAGGATCTAGTATACACCCAAATCAAATCTTGTGTAGCCTTCAGTGTGTATACATCCCACTTCTCTTTTACCCACTCTTTTTCTTCCACATTTCAGCTAGGCCGTATTGCTGGGCAAGGACTTTATCAGAATCTACACTACAGAGTAACTCTATAAGCAGAGTCCTTTAGATTTGGCACTTCACATATTAAAGAGATAAAATAATTTAGCAAATCCCCTCTTTTCATAGTGTTTGGCTTTCAAGTGATATTTGTGTCGCTGAAAATCTACTGAATTTTTATGGCTACAATTTACTTTCCTCCCTCAAACATTCAGTTTGTGGGAAAGGAGGCCTGGTCTCGTCAATTTTTCAAAACTTTGAAAAAGTAGAAATACTTAGATTGGAGTAGAACCCCTGTTACTTCCCTAATTTCAAGGATAGAAAGCAAGGAGGGCTTTCCATGATATCTACTGTTTCTCACTTGTCTCCTTTAGCTACTCTCCCTCTAAAGATTGCTGTAATAATTCAGTAACATCACACAAATAAACACTTAACAGGACTTACAAATCTTATGATCTCCAGGGGCCATATTAGGTGATTTTTTTTTTTTGACTGTGTGTGCTGTCTGTGTGTAACAAAATTTTCCATTTCAACCATTTTTAAGCATATACTTCAGTGGCAATAATAGTATTCACAATGTTGTGCAAGCACTACCACAATCTATTTCCACAACTTTCTCACAACCCCTACCAAAGACTCTACAACCATTAAGCAAAAAACTGCCCATTTCTCCCTTTCCCCAGCCTCTGGTAACCCTAAACCTTTCTGTCTCTGCAAATTTGTCCATTCTAGATATTTCATAGAAGTGGAATCATACCATATTTATTCACTTTTGTGCTTCTTAGCTCTGCACTGCCGAATGTCTTTCTTCTTTTGGGGTGATATCTTTTGTTTGTCTGATTGCCACAAGCCCTGTCAGGCTCTTTTGCTCTTGTCCTTTAGGAAATGTTCCTTTTCCAAGTAATTGTGCATTCAACACTTCATAATATTATGTGAAGTATTATATACTACAAAAATGCACACATGCATGCAAGTGTAAGTAGAATCTTCCATAATCTGTTTGAAAATATTACTATATTATACTGCCCATTATGAAGTGAATTAATTGAGAGAAAAAAGTTTCCTGCTTACAATATTAATTAATGAGATAGCACATTCTGCTAAATTTGCATATCTTACTGGTAGCTGAAACATGCCAGTTGAATGATTGTCTTAATTAATAGCTGTTCAGTGGACCACGATGTTGCATTTCATAAAGAATTAAGATAGACCACTGACTGTTTAATTCTCTTTAGTTTTGACACAAGTTACAAATCATACTAAACTACATTAAAAAAATTACAAAGTTGTATACACACACATAAATCTGTTTATTTAAAACAAAAGAATAATTATGTTTACATTTTTTAGTGGCAAACAATAAACTTTAGCCTTTCTTTTTTTAGCACTTATACTGAAAAATTCAGTCCAGCTTATTAGTCTACTCTAGAAAACACTAAGCGACTTCTCTGCTAAATGAAATGTAAAAGTGAAATTACTGCCTGTTTTGCTTAGAAAATTTGACTATAAATTTAAAAAAACGAAACAAGGCTTGGTATTCAGAACACTAAAATATATTTTATTTCTTTCTGGAATATGTGTTCATAGCATATGATTAGATAATAACCAGATAAAACAACCCTCTCACTGGTAGTAAACTTAGACCTCTGTAACTTTTTTGCCAAGTAGTCAGATGTGGTATGGGTGCTCTGATTTTTATGAGTAACTTTGGTGATGTGTTCTGGGTTTCTTTGATTATAAATCTCCATCATCAAAGAGACAGAAAAATACACAGTTCCTCACAAGTGGTATGAGTGTGGTGGTTATGGGCCATCAGGAAAGTGTGTCTTCATAGGATTGCCTACTTGCTGCTTCTGATTATATCACTGTGATAGAACTCTGTGTGCATGGGAGGCTATGGACTCTGAGAAACAAACTGAGAGCTTCAGAGGGGAGGGGGGTGGGGGAATGGGATAGGCTGGTGATGGGTAGTAAGGAGGGCACATATTGCATGGTGCACTGGGTGTTATACGCAACTAATGAATCATCGAAACTTGCATCAGAAACCAGGGATGTACTGTATGGTGACTAACATAATGTAATAAAAAAACATTAAAAAAAAAAAAGAAAAAAAAAGAATTCTGTGCGGCTTTGAGACAGTGGCATAACTGAGTCTTCTTGTTTACTCAAATGTTATAGTTCATGTGTATAGTGTTTACTCTGGGACAGGAAATTTGCTAAATCTTTTTCATGCACTAACTCATTAAATCTTAATAACACTTTGAGAGTAGTATAATTATTTTTTTAAATTCTTAATATTGGAACATTTTAAAAATTTATTATTATGTTCAATTAGCAGCATATAGTAGGTACTATTATAATCAGCATCATCTTCTTTCTAGAGGAAGAGGCTGAGCCTCAGAGACACTGACTTGTCCAAGATCACATAAGTGTGATTTCATTTAGCTGGAGTTCAGAGGATTTCTTCCAGACATCAGGATACTGGCGCCCATAGTTATTAAAATGCTGGTGCCAGTGGTTATCAACCTTTCTGCCACAACTTCTCTACTTCAAAAGATGGTATACATTTGTACAACAAAAATCTGTTTAGGGGCGCCTGCATGGCACAGCGGTTAAGCGTCTGCCTTCGGCTCAGGGCGTGATCCCAGCGTTATGGGATCGAGCCCCGCATCAGGCTCCTCCGCTATGAGCCTGCTTCTTCCTCTCCCACTCCCCCTGCTTGTGTTCCCTCTCTCGCTGGCTGTCTCTATCTGTGTTAAATAAATAAATAAAATCTTAAAAAAAAAATCTGTTTAGATGCATAAATGGTGTTACAAACCCTTTTTTGTTCTTGTTGATCTCTAAGAGCAGAAGAGAACTATGAAAATAGGTTGTACCTCCTTCTTTAATATCAATATTAATAATTTTTCACTAGATTAGAAAAATATTCTCAATAATTAGTTTAACATATTAATCTCTGACAAGACATACCATAATCTTCACACTCAAAAATATATTTTCTAAACCTCTGAATTATGTAGGCTATAAAATTGCCCTTTAGAATACTTCATTACATTTTTTAATATACAATATAGAATATAGGGTCTTCCTGCCCACTACTGTCCCTCCCTTCCAAGCAAAATATGAATATATCTTCTTCATTGATGGGCTAACTCAGTCTTGGCTTCATCTGCAAAGTTCTGATCTTCATTTCCTAAATAGGTCCACCCATGAACTCTATTTTTTATTTGTTTTTATTAACTCCTTTCTAAAGTTGCCCTGCTTATAACACTAGACTTCTAAAAATCTCATCTCCCTTATCCCAGCAAGGACTCCTAATATACCTAACAGCAGTCAACCAGGAAGACCTTGGGGAGATGATGACGCAGGTGAGGGAACAAGATTGAGGCTGAAGTAAGGGTAAGACAGAGAAGAGACAGCAAAATGTAAATCTCTAAAAGATCTCAAAACATCCCTGTGGGAAAAACACATTTATCAGACCTCTTTATAAAACAATATTCTGTGTGCTTGTTGGAATACTTTTTTTTTTTTTTTGAGTATAGGTTATACACAATGTTACATTAGTTTCAGGTGTACAGCTTAGTGATTTGATAATTTTATATATTATGTTATGCTCACTATGAGTATAGCTACCATCTGTCCCATTGCTATTACAATATCATTGACTGTATGCCTTATGCTCTGCTTTTTATTCCTGTGACTTACTCCATAACTGGAGGCCGGTATCTCCCTCTACCCTTCACCCATTTTGCCGAACTCCCCACCCCTCTCCCCTCTGTCTGCCATCAATTTGTTCTCTTTGCCTACAAGTCTGATCCTGCTTTTTGTTTGTTTATTCATTTGTGAGTGGAATCTTACGGTATTTGTTCTTCTCAGTCTGACTTACTTCACTTAGCACAACACCCTCTAGTCCACCCATGTTGTCTCAAATGGCATGATCTCTTCTTTTTATAGCTGTGTAATTAATATTGCACTGGGTATATATGCCACATTCTCCTTATCCATTTGTCTACTGATGGACACTAAGGTTGCTTCCATGCATTGGCTATTGTAAATAATGCTGCAACAAACATAAGGGTGCATATTTCTTTACGAGTCGGTGTTTTTGTTTTCCCTGGGTAAATACCCAATAGTGGAATTGCTGGATAATATAGTATTTCTATTTTTTAATTGTTTTTTGACAAACCTCCATGTTTTCCACAGTGGCTGTACTGATTTACATTCTCACCAACAATGCATGAGTGTTCCTTTTTCTCTACATTCTCACCAACACCTCTTTCTTGTCTTCTTGATTTTAGCGATTCTAACAGGTGTGAGGTGACATCTCATTGTGGTTTTGATTTGCATTTCCCTAATGATGTGTGATGTTGGTGTTTTTGTGTATGGCATTAGAAAGTAGTCCAGTTTCATTCTTTTACTGTCCAGTTTTCCCAGCACCATTTTTAAAAAGATTTTTATCTATTTGCGGGGGGGGAGCAAGAGTGGGTGAGGGGCAGACGGAGAAGCAGACTCCTGGCTAAGCAGGGACCCTGATGCGGGGCTTGATCCCAGGACTTCAGGATCATGACCTGAGCTGAAGGCAGAGGCTTAACTGACTGAGTCACCCAGGTGCCCCATTCCCAGCACCATTAAAAAAATTGTCTGGTTCTTTAGGTGGAACAGTGGGTAGGTAGGGAAGAGACACTTCTTCAAAGAGTATGCTCTTAACTGAATTCTTAGGAGGATCATGTTAGGTAAGTAGGCTAACAATGGCCCCTGTGCAATGGCCCCAAATGGTCCCTATGTTGCCTATTTCTTTACAGCAGGCTAAGACATTAACCCACGGTCCACTGGTGCTAATTAATTACCAATCAATTGCTTCAAATACAGTTCAAGTAAATATAATTTAGCCATTTAAAGCCTACCTACTTTAAATATCCTGTGAAACTGCACCCAGTATTATTCACTAATAAGATAAATACCATGCCTATAGAAGACCCTGAACTGCTATTTCCCTCAGGGCTCCCTGACCAGAGGCTCCCCACCCTGCTGTTGAATACGTCACAGAGACATGTTCATCACCTTGACATTTTCATTAGTAGACACATAAGCCCCCATCCAAGTTTGCTTTCTCCCCTGAGACTTTCCATGCCAAACGCCCCGCCTCGGTGGTAGCCTTGCCTTACTGTCTCTAAAACCTCTCTTGCTAGGAAGTACTTCCAACCTTGCAATCCTGTCCAAATACTGCCCGATAAAGCTTGTGTGTTACGACCTCTTACGATCCTATCTCTTCCTTGATCAAACTTGGAATCCTCAAACTTACCACACATGACTGGTAACCTGATGTGATTTTGTGTTCTTTCATGGGGATAAAAAAAAAAAAAAAAAAAAAAAAAAGGCACCAAATCTTCATTCATCAGGCCATAATAGAAAAGAAACAAATTCCACCAACAGAGATTTTCCTTCTCTGCCTCTCCTCCATGTGTCTTTTAGCTTCTTCACAGAATAAATAGTAAACAAAGATTTAAATTATATTCCTTAGAGACAATATAAAAATATTAGCAATTTGATAGCTTGGGGTGCTCTGGCTGATGGAGCACATCATAGTAAATCTTCCTGGAAATATGAGGGCAATGGATACCTTGAAGTACTGATAAGAGATCAAAGAGATCTTAACACAAAGTCAGCCACTCTAACACTTTGAACAGGGGCAGCCTTATCTGAAGTATTGGTTCAGAGGCTAAACTCAGGCAGGTCTTTGTTTTATGTCTTAATTTCTTTGAGATTATCCTACTGTTAACACGTGTATTCTGCATGTTACTGGTTATGTCAGCCATATCATGTGAAAATTCCACAGTGTATACCTCTAATTTTATGTATGTAAATGAATTATGTGTTGCTATTTGCAACAAGAAATAAGGGCAGGTAGGCTTTTCTCTCTCTCATATGAATGAAGCTTTTCTTTCTAAACACTCTTGAAACAATATTTAAAAACTATCTTCTCAAAGAGTGAGATCTATTTATTTTTGGATTAAAGACTTCAGGTTATAAGGGGAAAGGAGTAGTTTCATTTAGAATAAAGCATGAGGCCTCATATGATAAAAAGAAATGATATGATGGAAGACACGAGAACTCAGAAAAGTTTGGCAGGAAATTAAATGTTTCATCTAAGCTCATCTATCATGCATTCACCTTTAGCTCATGACACATTCCCAGTAATGGTGACATTTGCAAACTAAATTAATTGCATATTCTTTATTTAGGAATGATACTTAGGACAAATTTTCTAAATAACTATAAAATCATATTGGTCATTAATTTCAGTTACTTTTTATCCAGTTTTTAAAAATATAAAATTATGGTAGATATCTGATGAAAGAAAACTGGTCCTCATTTAAAAGCTGCTTTTGAAATTAGAGAAAAAAAACGAAACAGTTAAACATGTCTTAAAAATGGCTGAACGGGGGCACCTGGGTGGCTCAGTCAGTTAAGCATGTGACTCTTGATTTCAGCTCAGGTCATGATTTCAAGGTGGTGGGATCTAGTCCTGCATTCAGGCTAGGCATTCAGCATGGAGTCTGCTTGAGATTCTCTCTCTCTCTCTTTCTCCCTCTGCCCCTCCCCACTGCATGCATACACACATGCTCTCTCTCTCAAATAAGTAAAAAAAAAAAAAAAAAAAATCTGAATGAGGGCATAGGAACTGAATCCCAGAGCCGAAGTGTATCAGATAAGATAGAGAAATAACTGTTTTACCTACCAATAGCTGAGATGCTCAAATACTTCCTGGAGCAGTTATCTATACATCTCCATACTTCTAGATGCCATGTGCCAGGGTAAGAAGTCACACAGACTATAGCAGCAAAATGGCCCTACCATGAACTTGACTGGACAGAGGATCCAGAACTTAGAGAGGGACCAAGATGGAGTAAGCCTACTACAGCCCATATGGGATAAAATACACAAAGCAACTCTGGTAATATATTGTATCCAGGAGAAACACGTCCTCCTGGCTGAAGAATTAGGAAAAGAAGCCGCTGTGAGTGTGGTAAAAGTCCCTGTTGTTTCTCCCTGTTTTTCTGTCTCCATGTCACTCTCTCTTCTCCCTCTCTACTGGTTCTGCCCCAAGGCTGTGGAGCTGCACAGTTTCAGTGTTGGTGGCTTTGGTACCTAAAACTCAAGAGAAAATAATATCTTTGCAGAAAGGAAATATGAAAATGAGCTATAGGGTGCAAAAGCCATTGGAGGAATAGCTGTTATTGTTGTCGTTATTGTTATTATTACCCTTATTATTATTATTATTACTATTATTACTATTATTATTTTGGCTCTCTTTTCTTTCAACACATAGCCAAGGATGATTTCAGTAGGTAGAACTGTGCAACAGTGTGGGAGACTGAAATGCTGAAAGAAAAATATCTACTTGCCAGAGAAATTGGGAAAAAGGACCTTAGGAGCCTGCAAATGTGAAGGAAATGCTGGAGAAGAAAGATATGAGAAGGGGATCCCCGAATTCTGTGTGTAAACCTGTATGTCAGGCCCACCCCTAACCTGTATACACATGTCATGCATCCAAGAGGTATAAAAAGGCTTTGAGAACTGAGCTACAAAATGAATCACCACCTAAGTCGCAGACTAACACCTGAGAGAAGAACACCAGAGGTAGAACCAAAGAGCATAGCAAAAGTTTTGAAGTCTGATGTTGCAACCTAGATAAGGTGAAACAACTTATAGTGTAAACCTAAATCGACTTAACCATAAACCTGACAATACCAAGAGCTAAAGAGGATATGTAGCAAGTAGAACTTTCACACATTGCTAATAGGGATACACTCTTGAAAACAGTTTGACAGTTTATATAAATTTAAACATATTCTTACCATACAACCCAGTAATCACATTTCTAAGTATCTCATATAAAATACAAAACTTCATATAAAATCCTGCACGCTAATGTTTCAGGAGCTTTACTCAAAATCACCAAAAACTGAAAACAAGCCAAATGTTTCTCAAGAAAGGAATGGAGAAACAAATTCTGATATATCCGTGCAATGGAATAATACTTAGCAATGAAAAGGAGTGAACTATATACACAAACAGATGAATCTCAAATGCTCTGGGTCATGTAGAAGAGGCTAGACTCAACATTCTACCCATTATATTTATATTTCTACATATTTTTTTGGGGAAAATACTGTAGAAGTGGAGAACGGACTAGTGTTTATTAAGCATTAAAGGTAAGGGGCACAGAGGGGCCCCAAGAAGTCTGGCTGCCTTGGATGCTCCCTCCTTAAAGGTCCTGCAAAGATGATGGGCTGGGGATAATGGTGCTTGCTGGCCACAGGGCCCCACTGCAGATTGTTTCTAAACCCCTGTGGCCTTCCTGGTGACCAGAAGTCAACACAGTTTCCCTTCCAGAAGGTGGCTTTGTCCCAAGCACACACACAACCGGCTTGGGGTGCTCTTGGCCAAGGGTATTATGGGCCCTCTGGTCTGTTTCACCTGGTCCAGAGGCACCCACAGCCAGCTTACTCTGGAAGATTCACTTCCACCCAGGTTGTCTTCACACACTCTCCTCACGGGAAAGACAGGTTGAGGTTGCTGGTTCAGCCTTAATCACACACACAGAGAAGAGCCTGTGCTAGATTTGGCCTTTTCAAAGGCTCATCACTCCTTTCTAGTTCTTCTCTCTATGCATCTAAAAAAAACAGGATTTGATCACAAAAAAGAAGGGGTAACATGACCCTCTTGAGCATGAGATAATTTTTTGGAGGTGATTTAACCGTTCTTTCTTGTTTATGGTGTAGTTTACATAACCATTCATTTGTGAAAACTAGTACAACTATACACCAGGAGAGTGAATTTTATTCATGTAAATAAATACATTTTAAAATGGCTGCATATGGGTTAAAACTAGTACTTTGTATTAATAAAAAGAAAGAAAACAAAAAAGATAAGCTGAAACATTCAAACGCTACCTCTAAATGCCAAAGTATATTGACTGTTTTGGGTCAAGTTGATTTGCCTGCAAGCTAGAAACTCTAATTTACTGGTTGATACAGTGAGGTCATTAAGACAAATTAAACAACAAGGCAAATCTTGTTATTTCAGCTAGTGAGAAGACTGTCTTTGAACCATTGTTGGCTTTGCATCAGTAGTTTTGGACACAGCTTTACTATGTGAAAAGTACTGATATGTGAAAATCTAGGTAATTTGGTCTCTCTTGATTAGGTTTTCTGAAAAAAAATATCAGATCTTCATTTCACTTTATACCTTTCACTTTACAAATGACCAAATAAATAGACTAAAGAACACTAGAATCAATTAGGATCATTTCTTGACAACATTCCTTGGAACGGTTCTGGAACCTGAGGTAGTGAATGCCATGTTACACAGCTCACATTGATCCTACCCTCAATCTCCCTGAATTACAGCACTAATTCCTCAGCTGTGGGAAGTCTAAGAAGCTTCTTGGTTGGGAATTTCCCTTCATTCAAGAGAGTTGCTTTGCCTAAGGTCATGACCACTCCTCAAGACCACATCCAGTGAACGGTTAATGAAGAAGTACACAGGTCTGAACTCCTTGCTCATAATGGAACAAATGTGAGAGCCTCTCTGAGCTTTAGACCTTGGAGTAGTATCAGCTGAGGCTTCTGTTGCAAACGCATCAGAGTTGGACTTCTCCCTTTTACTTCTTTTCTGTTTCTTTCAGTGTTCCCAGATGTTGATCTTAAGAGTAGTCACTAATACATTTACTGCATAGAAATCTCTACATCAGAGTCTGTTTCCCTGGGAACCTGACCTTAAACTTGGTGCCAGAGAGGGTTCAAGGAAAATAGACTCTAAAAGAAGATATTGGAACTAAATGACCCTTTACCTGGCTTGCAGTGAGGAATCCATCACCAATAATACATGGAGCATGTTGTAGTGTGTGACTTTCACAGGTGGAAGCAAATTCATGAGAAGATGTGATATTTCAGGATGAGGGAGTAATTTTGGGGATTATAGAATTGAATGGGTTATTCACTGTGCTGGAGAAAAACCGTGCAAGACTGAGGTTGATGAATCACCAATTAAATATTAAGTGTGAAAACCTTGGCAAGCATATAAAGAGATTTTCATCTGCTATAACTGGAGGGCTGACAAAGCTAAGGATGAAGTCCATATCTTAACCTTTATAGTTAGAAAAGCTGGAGAGCAGACTGGATTCTTAATTCTGAAAGGTCTTCTATGCCTTAAGAAGAAGTGAGATCCTGGAACTTGGAATTGGGATATCTGCGCTGATGCATTTGAAACCTTAAATTCAAATGCATGTTTTGACTTTCAGAAATACCTCAATTCCCAAAGATGATGCAGACAAATTTTCCTTGCAAGAAAATACATACTCCATTAGGATATATTGCCACTTGCTCTTCTGGTCACCAATATGACCCAATATAACCTGTCCAGGAAAGTACTGGGTTTGTTAGGACAGAAAGAGACTAGTCTCCAAGGAACTACGTAAGTTAACTAACATATATTCATATGTTAGAGGATGCGTGGGACTAGACCCTGAGAGTGCAGAATCAAGGACAAACATTAAGTTTGGACAAAAAAAAAATAGTTTACCAATATTGGAGCACCCTTCCATTATACAAAATTTCACATACTAGCAAGGATCCAGGAAACAATGATGACATATTACTAAGATGGCTCTTAGAAGATTAAGAAAGTAATGGCTCATAGTATATGAAACAGATGTACTGGAATTCTTGTTTAAGTTAGCGAAATAAAGGAAATAAAAGGTTTAGAAGGCAGAGGATACTAGAGGGATGTATAGTGTAAGCACCAAGTAACTATGTTACATGTGAGATACTATGTGACTCAATTTACTGGTGATCTGGTATACACTGATGAGAGGGGCACCAACATCGTTGAGAAGCTCAGTGGTAGCTATCTTTTGTAAGCCTGGATATATGGTTGAAATGCTTTTATAGAACTGAATTCACTGATAGCAATGGGGATTACAGGATCCCCAAATAATAGAGATGAAGTGTCAGTAGTTAAATATTAGAAGGAAGGTGTGCACAATTATTGTAATAAATAGCAGAGTCAGAGTGGCAGCCAGGACATCCTGACCTGCAGAAAACTATGGAATTCCCAGGTCATTAGTAACTTGAAGATAATGTTGGTAGAATGCATGCATATCAAGAAGTAAAATGAAAAAAGTTGAAGTTGAATTAGTTGTACAGAGTATTTCCACTATTCTGATAAGACTAAAATGCATATGCATGTATGAGCTACAAAATACTAATTATGTCATTCTGATGATTCTGCAAATGAGTAAAACATTCTTATATTTGCTTTTAAAACTGACATTGCACAATATAAAGATGAACAGCAAAATATATGCTAGTGATTTAAGATTTTTTTTTAACTTTAGTGTATTAAATAATAAGAGGCATGACAAATGAAACCCCCTACCATGAAGAAAGAAGGACAATACTGGCTAAATATCTTAAGATATTAGAAGCAGCATGTCTCTCATTTGGGAATGCCTTTCCCATACTACAAATAATATGAAAGGCTTCCAGCTTTGAAATAGGCCCAGAGTAGGAAAGGGTCTGCCGCAGGTCTAGTGTGTGGAACTAGTTTTGAGTTTATGGCATGCTCCCACAGAAGAATCACAACAGAGAGCCACAAGGTTCAGGATATAGGGTCCTCCATAGTGGAAAATGGAAAACCATATGAAAAACAATTCCTTATGAGCTATTAGGCCCAGGGGAAAAAAAAAAAAATAGAGCACCTAACCATGTGACATCAAGTGACTGTGTAGCCAAAATTGCCTATCAAGAGGTGTTTTCCGCCACACCAAGTTACAAGTTCAACGAAAATGATAGATCAGGCATGAATAAGGTCACCAAGAGGGGCAGGCACAAGTAATCAGGATAATCAAGTAGTCCAGATACCTATGATATCCACCCCTCTTGAACCAGCATCTTTCTCTCCTTCACACCTATGGCCTGATGGGGAATCCCTTATAATCAGCAGATGGAGGAGGAAAAAGTAAAAATTCAGTTCAGGAATAAAAGTTGGTTTAGATAAATTTTCACAATGGGAAGAACTTTGAGTGGTGCTCCTAATAATCCCTTTTTGTGGAAGAAGAAGTAGCCTGTGGTAGGATTTTTAAGTATCCAAGGGGAGTAGATAATGGCCTGGTTATTTAGTCAAACGCTTAGGAGAAATATTGGTAGATCAGAGATAACAAGGTCTGAGAAAGAAGCCTATGAACAAATCTACAGGAATGGGTGTGAAGATCTTTGGAGCAGTCAGCTAGTTGATGTCAGCCAGTCTTTGTCCTTGGCCAGGTATGGGCCAATAGATTGACAGAACAGCAAGGTGGAAGGGATAATTGACCCTGGCCACTGGGGGGAGGCAGGGCAAAGAAGTGGGGGCAAAAAAACATATGTTTGGCCTCTAAGTGATCCCCTGTGGTGATGCTTGCCCAATTTTGACAATAAATAGATAAATACAGAAGTCCTGGCCTAAGCAGGTCAGTGGTGACCAATGGCTCAGACCCCATAGATATAAAATTCTGGGTCATTCCACTAGGTAAGGCATTTAGATTGGCAGGACTAACAAAAGGTGAAGGGAATCTATAATGGGTGATGGAGAAGAGAGACAATGAATATAATTTGCAACCTCAGAACAAGCTGCAATGGGGTGGAGATAGAAGGTCTATAGTTTATCCCACCAACCTTTCCTTTTGTGTTCTTCTCCAGGAAAAATGGTACATTAAAATGTGGAAATGAAGGAACTCTCCAAGAACTTATATGGCACTCGGAATGGATGGTGGTGGACGCTTCCACAAGCTATGCAGATTACTCACCCCACCTGCAGGACTGAAACACACATTCTCCCAATTTTTGGGAGTACTGGAAGCTGAGAGCTCTCACCTGAGTGCAGCTGCAGCTGCAGGAACACTTTACCCAGGGTCCAGTTCTTTCACTGGGGGAATCCCACATCTAATGACTGGCCACTGTGGGGCATAAAAGCTTGTCTCCTTTCCTTGATTTCAGATAACCCAGAAGGGACAGTGCAGAAAAGGAGCTCCCTATGATATGAACTGAGCAGTGAGGCACACCCAACGCCTGCTCCACCGTGCTGCTTTCAATGCCCTCTTCTGTTCAATAAACTTCCTGCAAACCTCCACCTCAGACTATTGCCCGAGAAATCTAACCTGTGACACAACCCACCCTGCCATCACATTCAACAGCCTTGTTGAAAATCTAAAACAATGGGGTAAATGATGGAAGAACCATTCTGCAGATCTGCAGAATGCCGCAGAGCTGTAGCACCCTCCAGCCAGAGGGACCTATAGCTTTGGTATAAAATATTGCTTTCCACATATAAAAATCCCAGACAATAGTGCAGCTAAACTAAACTACCAGACAAATAAATTCCTTTCCTCATCATAGATTTAATAGGATAAATCCTCATGGGAGATGAGGAAAGTTCCATTTATCTGTAATGTAAATGAAACTGAATACAGAATTTCATTCATTTCTTTATGAGATGTCAAATTAATAAGCTGATAGGAGCATAAAATAAACAGGAACAGGATGAAGAGCAAAAAAAAAAATCACACATTATTTTTTGATCGCTGGTCACATAAACATCATAGGGATTATCAGAACTAGGCTTTATTTAACAAGCTAATCAAAAAGAAGCAGGATTAGATGAACATTGATTGCATGTGAAATGGAATACAGAGAAAATGTTTCAGGAAAATGGGTCAATAGCAGTGATAATATTAAAATATCTAAAGACCTTAGGTATGTTTTCCCTAGATATTCACACCAGTTATATGGTCTCTATGCCACTGGAGTTTCTCTCCACTTTAGCTTTGTTGCATCTGAATGTTCTCCTAGAGTAGCTTCTTCTCAGGCATAGTTCTCATTGTGTTATTAGATCAGGCATAAATTATCTCAGGTATAAATATAGTCTAATCATAACTCTAAACATCTGAATAATTACTTTTGCTGGGACCTCATAAGTATTTTATCTCAGGGACTTTTGTGATCCATTGTTTTCACCTCTAACTAGGAAAATCTTTCTTTTAAATACAACTCTTCCAGTATCCTATCAATAAGGTTTTGCCACCTCCTGCACATACAGAGGAACCTGGGTTTATATTGGGAGGAATAAGGAAGGGGACCTACACTGTATTTTCATTGCAAATTCCATGACTTTAATGTCCGGAATTATTACAAGATCAAGTTATATAAACTATAATTACGCTAAGCATGTCCAGGTTTCTTTTCTAGCTCTGCCTTGAGTTGGTTACTTACACAATCTTAGTCTCCTCCTGTGTAATAAGAATATCACAACTGTACTAAGTCCACTTTGAAGACTTACTAAAGGACATATATTAATTAACATGAATGAGACAGGTTGAGTGTTAAATTCATATTCTCAGTAAAACAAAACAAACAAAAAGACCTCCCCCAGAAACAGCTATGTTGACAATTTTAAGTGCAACAGAAGAATACAGAAGAAGGCAGTAAATTTGCAAACGCATGACTATTGTAACGAAAATATCTTTCTCTTTCCTTTTTGTAATCTGAGACTTTGACTATTTTCTGAGCTCCAGTAGGAAGAGGCAGGGCAGATTTCCTGAGGCCCTCCAGTTTTCCTTTCCCTTGCAAGAGAAAGAAAATCAAGCCTTATAATACAGTCAAGGTCTCAGTCTTCTAAAAAAGCTTTAGCTCAGTGATTGATTATATAATTGGTTTGGTGACAGAAAAGCCTTCTTAAAATATAAATTGAAATTGTTTATTTTGGGAGCTTGTTTCTCCGGTTTGCTTACTACTCAGAGGTTATGCTTGTTTTCCCCATTGGCACAGGATCATTTATTTATTTCATAACATCATTGAGATGCTATTGTATTATCTCTATTTTCAGTTCAATCCAACCAAGGGGAAAATTTAATCAATGGTCCATAGATCATTGCATCCTGATGCCGTAGTCATGTAGCATTAATGATTAGGGAAGTCGTTAGTTCAGCCTTCAGTGTTAGGCCTCCAGCCAGAATCTTCCATGCCCCATTACCTTGGGAGTATTATCTAAATACTTCTTTTCTCCTTTTTATTTAATGTTTCTTTAGAAAGTATATTTTCAGGTTTTATTTTTTTAAATTCAGTGGCCTAGGAATGCAACAAAATCTACCAAATCATCTTTTGAACATCTTTAGTCTCCCCACTCTATTACCTCCTCCCTGCACCAAAAGGCTTATTTTTTGAGGAAACTAAACTATAGACTTTCATTGCCATAGCTGATGAGCTTTCATTCTAAAAATAGTAATTAAGTGACAGTTAACAGGTTGAATGGGAAGACTATTTTACCCTAGTAGTTACCAGGATGTTAGCAGCCAAGTTTATAATCCCCAATGGGAGATGAGAGGTCCTTTCAGAAGAAACTGACCCAAGAAAAAAAGATCTTCAGATGCTGACATACGGAATCTCCAAGAAAATGATGGCTCCCAACAGTACCTGGATTGTGAAAAGACTGAAACAATGAACAGTGAAACCAACCAGTTGGCAAAGTCATCTCATATTAAGAGTGTCCTTTAATACTTCACTCTTAAATATAAAGACAGCTGAGGGTCACCAAACCTTTGATGGAACCTCTAATAGAAAAGACAAAGACCCAAAGAAACTGGAAAAGAAAATGAACATAAGGGGGGCGCCTGGGTAGCTCAGTCATTAAGCATCTGCCTTCAGCTCAGGTCATGATCCCAGGGTCCTGGGATCAAGCCCTGCATCGGGCTCCCTGCTCAGCAGGAAGCCTGTTTCTCCCTCTCCCACTCCCCCCTGTTGTATTCCCTCTCTCGCTGTGTCTCTCCCTGTCCAAAAAATAAATAAAATCTTTAAGAAGAAAGAAAAGAAAAGAAAATGAACTTAAGAGAAGCAGCCAGAGAGAAAAACAACCTTAAAAAGAAAAAAAGCAAAACCAAGAACAAACTATAATTGATATCACCAAAGAGATGAGAGAAGATACTATGAACATGAGATAGGTTTTTAAAAAATGGAATTATAAAAAAAAAAAAAAGAAGAAGGTCTTGGTAACTAAATATGAAATTGCTTAATTAAAAAAAAGATAAATGTCCGGAAGATACATTTACTGATATGATCCAGAAATTATGAAACAGATAAATAAATGGAAAATAGGAGAGAAGAATTAGGAATATCAGAGGATAAATCCAGGAGTTCAACTATCCTAATGGAATTTCCAAGAAAATTTCCAAGAATTTGAAAGAGAGAAAAATTATCGAAGAAAAAATGCCAGTAATAAAAAGCTGTAACCAACACATTATCTTGTGATTTTAGGTCTCTGATAAAAAGAGGATCCTAAGAGCTTTCAGAGAGAAGAAATCATACATAGAGAAATAAGAACTAGACATCATCAGACATCCATCATTAGACCAACAGCAGGAGCCAAAAGGCATTGAATAATGCTTTAAAAATTCTGAATGAAAATATTTTCCAATCTTGAATTCAATACTCTATATTCTCTGCGTGCATTAATCAAGTGTAAATTTTTAAAAGACTTTTCAGATCAGCAAGTTCTTTAAAAGTATGTTTCCCTTGCACTTATTTTTTTTCAGAAAGCTACTGGTAATTATATTCCACCAAAATAAGGAGATAAACTAGGAAAGTATGACAGCAAGGGATCAAGAAAACGTAAGAGTCTCAATCCCAGAAGGGAGGTGTGAAGGGGATTCCCAAGGTGACAGGAAAAAAAAAAAAAAAAAAAAAAGATGAGACGTGTTTAGAACAAGTCTAGATTGAGGAAGGAGTATGAAAGGCCTTAAGGAGGGGGCTCCCCAGTAATAAAAATGGAAAGAATGGACTAAATGTTCCATATTAAAAGGAACTTCTATAGTTTTTTCACAGCTCATTTTGGGGATGAACTAGCGATTGCTAAGTAAAAAGTAAGAAAATGTTAAAAATAATTATAAACTGATACTTTCTACACTGTTCAGAGTGGGAAGTATCATATTAAAATAAAATAAAAATAAAAATAGCAGATACAATTCTTTCAGAGGCTCCTGTATGTCAAACATACTTTGTCTCTGATCTTTGAACCCTTTGCAAGTAAGAATTATCATTATTTTACAGATGAGAAAATCAACACTCAAAGAAACTAAATGAAACTAAACTAATATCTATGCTTTTTCTAATAAAGTGCTAAAACAGCATGCTGATATATATATATATATGCATATATATATGCATATTATGTACATAAAATGCAGTACTGCCCGGGGACTGCGGGTCTCAGTCAGTTAAGTGGCCGCTCTTGGCTCCAGTGGTGATCCCAGGGTCCCAGGATCTAGCCCTGCATCCGAGGTCCCTGCTCAGCAGGGAGTCTGCTTCTCCCTCTCCATCTGCCCCTCCCCCTGCTTGTGCACTCTCTCACACTTGCTCTTTCTCAAAAATAAATAAAATCTTTAAAAAAAATGCAGTATTGCCATGCTGATATATAATACTGCTTTTGTCTTTATTTGTGCTATGTGTGCATATAATATAATGTGTGTATGTGATTTTCTCAACTAGGCTATATGCATTTAGTAAAGAGGAATTATACCTTCTATGCTCAAAATTAATATTAATTGAAATATTCTTACTCTTCTATGTTTCTTCATGACTTAACTTTCAAATTATTTTTACATTAAAACGAAGTACCTGTGGTAGATGGTAATTTTCACATCTGTCTATGCTAGGGAAGATATACTTACACAATGGACTTTCGACATGAACTTGATCTTGGATATCATTAGATGAAATACTGTAGTAGGTAATTATAAGTGCCAGATTTTGCAATCTGTACAGGAAGGGATGGTCGGAGAAGTAAGAGAAAAAGCATCCACAAAGAAGTTTGGTGTTACAGACAAGTAAGGGTTTCTAGAAAGAATTAATCAACTGTTGAATACTACTGTAACAATTTCAATGGATTCTACAACATAAAGGGCAACAGTAGTTTCAAGAACTATCTTGGGGAGAGGGGTAAATGAGGTGGAAGCAATATTGGAGTGACTGTTTTTTGACTCCCCATTACAGTGTAAGTGCCGTAAGGAGAAGGAGTTGTTTTTTTCTTCCTAACACCATCTCTAGTGCCTGTTACAATGCCTGACAGAGAAGGCACTCAACAGAGCCTTCATTTAGTGAATTTTAAACACAACTATATTCAAGATGCCATGCTAAATTCCTGTGTGCTGGGATTTAACCAGAACAAAACCAGAAATATAGATCAGGTGATAATGAGTTCTATGAAGAGCATTTAAGCAGGGAAAGAGAACAGGGAGCACAGGAAGTAAGAGGGGTAAATGAGAATTGCCAGTGGGCATATCTGGGGAGGCTGCTTGAAGACAGTTATGTTCACGCAAAAACATGAAGCAGCTGAGAAATCATAATAAAATCTGTGGGAAGAACATTCCGGGCAGAGGGAGAAGTAAATGAAAAAGTGCTGATCTGATACTGCATCTGGAATGTTTGAGAAACAGTAAGAAAAAATGACTGAGGGCTAAAATTACTAAATTTTTTCCAGATACCTTATGAGGTAATTTCTAGATCCATCTTGTAAATAATGAAATGGAGATTCAGAAAAGTCACCCAGTAAGTCACAGTTAGGTTCCCTTCCACAAAATAGCAATGCTTGCTATGGGCCAGGGTTTCTCAAGTGTGGCACTCTTGGTGTTTTGGGTTGGATAATTCACTGTTCTCAGGGGTGGTCTGATGTATCACAGGCCTCTACCCACTGGATGCCAATAGCACTCCTCTCCCCCCCACCCTTGTGTGACAGTCAAACTTCCTTCAGAGGTTGTTAAATGTCTCCCGGGGGTAGAGAGACTGACATCATTCCTAGCTGAGAACCACTGCCAAAAAGTAGTGCAAATAACAGGCAAAGTCATCATTCTAAATGACTGACAGTTAGCTTAGGCTCTATTTTTAAGACCAAATTAGTTGCAGCACAATGATGATATTTAAGACTGTTAATGGTCATTTTATACATGATTGATTGATGCTGTTATGAGGTAATTTGTATCAGTTGTAAAGATAACACCAAACACTAATTTGGCTAGAGTGGGCTTATGCTTTGCACTACTCAAAGATGACTTACGTGCATGTGAAACTGAAAGCACATCATGGAAATTCTGAACAGTTCTGCTTAATTCTAGCATGAGAATATTTATGCACACATTTTATTAGACTAATTTTGTTAAAGAGCATAAAAGATTTTATATTCAAAGTTTTAGAACAAAGCTATCCTTAGATTTTATTAATTTTCTAAAAAAATAATCTCAGTGTAATTAACTAATAATGAGTATACCCTCACGTCACAATATCTTGCTCTCTCCCAACTACAATTTATATACCCTACAACTAACAGAGCTAGTGTGTTTTAAACTACTGTCTATGCCAATTTATTGAGGGTGTGGCATGGTAATACATTAAGTTTGCCTTATACTTTTTTTAAATTTTTTTTTTATTATATTATGTTAGTCAACATAAAGTACATCCCTAGTTTTTGATGTAAAGTTCCATGATTCATTAGTTGCGTATAACACCCAGTGCACCATGCAATACATGCCCTCCTTACTACCCATCAACAGCCTATCCCATTCCCCC